>NW_015629560.1:151362-176799 GCF_001515625.1 Sinocyclocheilus rhinocerous
AAATGGAACTAAACAAGTTCTGGCAGATATATTATAAAGAAACGAAACTAGTTTATGATCACGTTTTTAGCCATATGTTTGTCCTTGACATTTACCATATTTGAAAGGCATTTTCAATAACACAAGTGTTCTTTATTTACAAACAAAACAGGGATGCTTTGCTGACATGACAATTATATTAAACATACTCAGACACCAAAATGTGCACTGGTCGTTTTAGAAAGTGTGACAGTCACGCTGTTTTGCAATGTGACACAATATTGTGTCCAATTACTGGTGAGAATACAAACCTGATAGCTAAACAATGGACCTCGCTAAAAAGACTGCGATCAAATCTTTTTAAATAATATTTTAAATTAATATATCATACATAATTTTCATATTAATATTACTGATGTTTGCAGATTTTATGACTATTAATGCTAATGCTAACCCACAACACCCTAGAATTTGCATGTTTTGAAGAGTTTTCTTCAGAAAATGTTCTTCAGAAAACACAAATTAGCCTGTTACCAACCCCTTTCTTATGAAACACATCTAAATAATGAAATAAATATTAATGAAATATCTAGGAAAAATTGGACAGACCAAGACGTATAAGGACATTTTTATTCACAAGAAAACAGTGTTATCCCAAGCTGCCATATAATACATTTATACAGAGGGTCCGAAAAGTCTTTACAAAACCAAAAAAGTTAGAAAATATGATTTGATATGAAACATGACGCAACATACATTGTCAGCTTTCGTTCAAAAAAAAGTTTCAGTTTGGTGTCAGTCAATTCCATGTACTTAAAGTATAGTGAATGCCAGCATAATCATTACAAAATTCAAAGATGAAGAATAAAGCCTAGAAAAAAATACAAATCTCATGCAGCATCCTGAAAAAGGGCCTGAGAGTGTGTTTATAAAGGTAAATAAATCCAAGAAGGTTTTGAATTACTTAATGTCAATGTCGAATGAGATCTAAAGTTCATTCACAGCCTTTGACAGACAAGTAACAGGAAAGTCATTCTGGCAGCTACATGTTAAAACACTGAATCACTTTCACCAGCAAATTTCTGTGATGGCATCAGAGAAAAGCAGGTGGTCTTTTACAGCTGTTATTAAACAGCACATTGAGTGCTGAAAAACACTGTTTATACAGTATGTCCTGTAAAGGCTAGCCTATGAGACGGTCATTTGTGCTAAATGCTTCCTGTTGCATTTTCTGAGGTTGTTTGTTTAAGACCATGATTGCATGGATGCATAGGACTAAGGCTTGGATAGACATCCACAGTGGAGTTAAAAAAAACCTGCAATGCGTCATGGACTGGACCGTAATACTATTTGGGGTACATGGACTGTCAAGATTTTAATGTCAGAATCAATGTTCCCTTAGTCTATGAAAAGTGTGTATTAATAGTATCAAATATGCCATTGAGCAAGCCACAGTGTTTAAAATCTCATCAGATATTTTTATGGTTACTTTTAAGACGCTGTTGTCTGAATGGGTATGGAAAAGAGTCCTTCCTGTACCGCACAAATGTCACCTCACCCCTCTTTAATCACACCCACAGCTCTTTAAATGCAACACACTCTGTGTCCACAGAGAAAGGCTGAGCTAGACATGTCAGGTTACACTGATGAATGCCCTTTGCCAAAGTGTCTATTTAAAGTAAACAAGAACAAGAGGCCAATCTGCATTTTAATAGATCACGCCTCTCTAGCAACACGCATCCATCGCGAGCATAACAATGACACTGACTTGCATGTATTTATGTGATAAGAACAAATAACAATGCTTGAGATTTTACATTCTTGGGGATTTTTTGTGTTGTTCATTCAAATGTTTTAACTTACATTCAACATGGCTAAGCAAACGTAGTACCAATTCAAATCACCTATATGATTCTCTGGGAAATAAACATGTTTAAGTCAGATATGTATCCATCTTTAGTACGACTGGAAGAGTCAAGGCAACCAAACCAAACAAGTTTATTAAAACTGTCTTGCATCACATATGACTGTCCATTGCTGTGATACCGTGTTCCTTAAAAAGACAGATATTTGATTTGAAAAGTAGAAAAAACACTCAGACAGAAAACTACAAATACAACATAAGGCTCAAAAGGTTTAATATCAATATGCTGACAGAGGTGATAGTTCAGGAGGCAAAGGCAAAGCACGGAAAGTCAGCTTATTGCTCTCCTTTCGCACCCAAAATGATATTTCACACACTGTATGATCATATAAATACACTATATAATGCAATAAAACAACAGAAAAAATATGGTTCGGCTTGGGTATGCTGGTCATAGCACTAGCACCAGTAGAAAAAATAATGATTGACAACAAATGTACAAAACAGTCATATGAAAAAGGCACTTTGTGGTGTGGTTGAATAACTCTTCGGTAAGTGAGAATGATTCTTATCTTTCCTTGTGTAAGGAAATGCGTCAAACACATCAAAGCTTGTTGGCTTTCCATTTGAGCAAGTCTATTCCATGTTTGTTATGAGGCACTGCATATAACCAGAACAGTTTTCTCTTCTCCAGAAGATAAGTTCCTACTTTATGCAGAATTCAGTGTGCCATCCTATTATAAAGATCATTCTTTGATCCATTTGTGTTTCCTCAGAATCGCCGGACCGGCTGCTACATTTCATTATCTTTCCTTTCAGACATCCAAGGTCCTGTCTTCCTCCATTTCTTTGTCACTGTCCATCGATCACCACATTCTGTTCTTAAACCTCCACTTCTCACGGTCATTCCTGCACATCAGATGCTACTCGGATGTCAAAGCAGGTCACCATCATGACACGGGACTTGCATAGGTTGACGCAGTATTCCAGTTCAGCCGTAGCCTGCTCCAATGCCTCCAAGTACTCTTGCGACTCCTGATCCAAACCTTCATCCACCTCAACTACAAAACAGAACAGAACAGAGTTATTACAAAGAAAGGGACTGGAAGCATTTAGCATGAACTTTCACCACTGTCAACAAGCACTACAAGCACTAAATATATAATACTTACACTCTCCAATCCACTTGCTGGGATCCATCATTAATCTAGACTTTGTGTCCTCCAGCTCTTCTTTCAGAGTCTTATGCTTGGCTTTGAGATCTCTGATTTGCTGCTGCTGTTTCTCAAGAACCTTTAATTTAGTGTTAAAATACATCAGGCCCTGTGGACAGAAGATTGACATAATTTTTAAAATGACAGTTTCATAAACGAACTAATTTTGGGCTTATCTGGATTGACTAGAAGAAAAAAAATGTGGTACAATGCTGGTTCCTTAAAATTACTTACTGACTGTGACATTTTCTGCACAAAGGAAGAATGTGTTACAGGACTATAATAATACTGTGATATTTTCCAGGCATTGAATGGAAGAATAAAAGCTTCCTTGTGTTACATTGTGGTTCATTTATGCAATTGAGCTACATCCATGCCAGTTAATCAACATAACTTCTCAACATCCTGAACTGACTGTTGAAATAAAGAGGAAAATAATGTCTATACTAAGAAGTGGGGATACACAACATACAGTTGCAATCAAAACTATGCAACCCCTTCACCTGCAAGACATTTTGCTGTCAAGAAATATATATATATAAGTAATTCAACAAAGGTATCAGTAAACTCTTGGAGAGAGTTTATGAATACATATTTGAGAGATTTTGAGAATGCAAAGTTGCCTCTAAACATTCATGTTCAAAATTATTCAACCCCCAAGAGTCAAATTTGGTGCAAGATCTTTTATTCTTTATAACCTCCAATAAATTATGCCTATAAGTGCTTAGAAGCTTCTGTCACCTCTCTCCTGCAATCTTGGCCCATTCCTCACCTGGAAAAGCTTTCAGATCACTGATATTCTTTGGTTTTCATGTAGCCATTGCTTTCTTCAAATTCTTAAGGCTTAATTGTGGTTTAAGACAATTTCCCACCATACAAATACGTGACTTAAAAACAGCAATGTTGAATTTGGAATGAATAATTATTATATAAATATGATATAGCTGTGTTATTAAAAAAATCTACAATTATTAAATTATATATTAACACGATCACTTTTAATATACCAGTAAACTGTTATAGATGCATTTATAAAATCCTGGAGCTTTAGAAAAGCTTGTATTTGTAAAATACTACAGTCTACTGTATATGCACTCCTATTATTCAATAATACTATAATATCCCTATGCCTGGATAAATACTCCTGTGCATGCTATAATGCTATAGCATAACACTATAGAAGACACATGCTTAGATGTAAATCTTGTCCAATGCAATACCAATTGGTCTTAAAAACACTGACAGACAAATTGAAGATTATCTTCTTGGATTTATGTGAGAACATTACCCTGCTGATTTAATGAGAGAAAATATAACATTCTTTTAACTGCATCATTTTACTTCAAAAGTTTTACACCCTTTCTTGCTTGCTGTTATGCTTGCTTGCTCCTGCCCAAACCAATTAATTCCAGAGAGTTAATTGTTTCTCATCACTCTAGTATTTCAAATGTAACCATTTTTCCTTTTCCAAAGAAACAACTGTTTTTCTCATTCCCTATTACTGGCAGGTTAATGCCCTACGCTGTACATTATCTTAATACTTTTAAATAAGAAGCAAAGGGCCAAAACCTTCACTCAGTGTCCAGAGTTTGAATATAATACATGAAGAATATTGCTGAGCCAATAATATTGCTCTTTATATACGAAAATATATCTCAACCTAGATCAAAGGAAATCTTCGGGAAGGTAGTTATGGACAAAATTGGTCTCTGACATCTCAGCTATGCACTGTGCAAACATAGTTATAGATAGTTATTCATCTATGTATTATTCATGACATATTGCAACTTTCCTATGTATGATGCATAAGCAAGCATATATGACATGTTTTACATTCCCATGAGAATGGACTAAGGTTAAATATGAATGCACTGAACCGGATCTCAGTTTCCAAAAAAACACCCAGATAACCCATTCTAACCTCATCTGTCTTTTCTTGTCTTCGCCGCTGAAGCCTCTCCACGTCATCAATTTCATACACTTTGATCTCAAAAGGCTCTTTCAGTGGCCCGGACATAGGGGGAAGGTCCACCCACTGACCCGTGGTCCCAGACTTCCCCAGGGAGGAGGTGTCCGGTAAGGGAGCTGGGATGAGACGCCTCCTCTGGAGGCCTGCTCCATGGAGAGACAAAGGAAATATGTGAGATAGAAAAGTAATTAGCGCAGAGAAACATTGCATGGATTGGTAAAGAAATAGCAAGCAAGCAAAAATATATTGAGGAATAGGAAAATTCTAAGCTGTGCTAGTTATTTGTATGTGTACGAGGATGTAGACTGGATGGAGATTCATATCAAAATCTCCTGACTAAATTGCATGTGATGTGCAGATGCATGGTATAAGCATTACCTGTGCTGTATTCATCTCAAGTAGGCATATATTATTTATACAATAAAACTAATACAATTTCACCTGTTTTTGTCACCTTTTTGTCTAGAGTAGTTCTCAGGGAAAAAAGCTGTTCCTTGTGGGCTTCAGTGTTTGAGGGCCATTAAAAAAAAACTACGAAAGCAATATGACTATCAAAAACTTCAGGTCTTCATATACAACAAGAGATGCTACTCACCATTTGACCTCTTCTTGGGTGTTTTGGAGCTTCTTGTGCGACCAGAGGAGGACATCCCACTCTCACTCATGGAGTCATGGGCTGAAGAAGCACTACCAGTAGCTTCACTATCACGGATCATGCTCTCATATCCACTGCTCCCTCCACTGTGGTAGAAGAGTGCAGTTCGTCCCATGGCAGGAGGCAACTCTCCACTTAAGACACTACTGTTATCACTTCCGTGGCCACTGCTGTAGCGTTGAGGTCTTCTGGGGGCTGTGATCTTACTATATGGGGATGGGAGAATGGGGATTGGGGTATGCTGGTCATCATTGAGGTTCACTCCACTGTCATTGCCACTGTCAGAATCACCTGAGCCCTTTGCATGTTTCCCAGAAGGATTGGCCAATGCCAACTCACTAACACGACTGTTTGCTGCCCGCATTGCTTGCTTGGTACCCATTATTGTTCCTCTTGTGGATTTACCATTGCCTCCTACTGTTGCTCGAGGTAATGCAGTCTTTCCTGAAGGTGGAAGGTTGGCATTCCTTGTTGCAGGTGCCACAAGAGATTTAGTGGATGAGCTCAGGGCTTTGGAGTTGCTTGCAGATAATGTACGAGCTTTATTTGCATTAACAGGTATTTGTCTTGCGTTAAGACTGCCTTTGACAATCCCACTTTTTACAGTGGTTACTGGGTTTATACAAGAAGGTGGAGAGGTAGCAATTGGGGAAGAGGTGGCAACAGGTGATCCAAACCTACCAACAGACTTGCTTGACTTGCTGTTGAGACTAGCACCACTGTTTTCTCGACTAAGAGCAGGTTTCGACCCCAAAGATGACAAACTGTCACATCTGTCTAGAGATATCTGGCTCCCATAAAGCTGTCCTGTATCACCTCTAGCTCCTCTAGCTTTGAGACTAGAGGTTGCTTTTATCAAACTATGCTCTGATTTTAAGTTAGATGTTCTTAAACTATTTGAATCTCCTCTAGAGCTAAGATCAATATCATCCTCTAAACCTGTAGCTCTTGGTGCTAAAGACTTTCCTGCCTCATAAGCAGACTTTAAGGCACTTGAGGGAAACAGGATTCGATTCTTTTGATCCAAACTAGATTTGCGAACTGGAGGAGGAGGTGGTGATAAATTGCCAGGTTTTGACATACTCTCCTCCTGCTTGCTTGCCTTTCCACTTTTTCCTAAAGAGGAGAACTTTAAACTTCCTCCTGAGGTACCAATATCTTGAGCAAGCTTGACATCAATGGATGAATGTATGACTGGAACTGTCCCGAGTGTTGTTGCGCCTCGTCTGAGCTGTGGCATCTTGCTTGGGGACTCCATCTTCCTGTTGTTGCTGGATTTTTCACATCCGTCCACCACCCTTTGGGATGGGTTTGACCCTAGTGTTTTGGGCAATCGAGTTCCACTGTTGCTGCTTGTGCCTGCTTTTCTTGCAGGAATTCCACTCATTCCATTTTTAACCAGTCTGGACAAACCTGAATTAAAGGTTATAGAAGACTCCAATGAGCTATCTACTTGGTGCCATGGATCTGGTATGCAGTCTTGCCTTGGTGGCTCACGCCTCCAGTTGGTACTGGAGCTGCTTCCACTGATACTGCTACTCTGGGCTGTGGATGAGGTAGGTTTTAATTTCCTGGAAAGACTACACTGGACAACTTGAGAATCTTGAAAAGACTTGGGATCGGATAAATTAATGGTATTTGCCTTTGTCAGTTTTGGTAAACTTTTGGCAGACTGTTGTGGGGCCTCTGGAGAGGATGGGCACTTGCTAAGAGAGAGTTTGCCTGATATAGCACTGTCACTGTCCAAATCTGAGAAGCTACAGCCACTATCATTCAAAGAGTTTTTAGGTTCCTTTTGATGGCTGCTTTGGAACATCCTAAGAGAATCAAGGTAGAAGCTGCTGTCTGGGCCGGTATGAGTACCTTGAGGGAGAAAGACATCTACTGTTTGGGCACCTTCACTCTCCAGAGTACAGACACTTACTTCACTAAGCCATGAAGTGATAGAAGAACCACGGCTGCCAAGTGAAGTACATGCTTTCTCCTGTAATGGTGCCACCACTTTAATGTTTGCCTCTGAGGTACCAACATTACATGTATAGGCATCAAATTCATCATTGATACTGCTAATGATGCTTACTGGTCGTGATCCCGAGGCAAGGGCCTGTAGTGAGCAATCACTATTGAAACTCACAATACTGGAGGGCCTTGATAACTCTTCCACAAGAGTGAATACAAGCTCATCCTCACCATTTAGCTCCACTGGCTGTTTAAGGGTTACAGTTGTCCTTAATATGTCCTTCTCCATGCACCTTTCCCTAAGATTGGACCTCATTTCCCCTGAAGTCCTGGGATTAAGGTGATGGACTTTTACCGGTGAGTTCTCATTTGAATCACCTCTTTTTTGATGACTCATCCCAATTGGTGGTATCCTTGTTGCAGACTTTTCTTCACTTTCACTACTACTGACCCTGACATAATCTTTTTGTTGTGGTGGTGGGGGAGCAGGCTTGGGTAACTTTTTACTGAAAAAAAACTTTTCCCTAACCACAGGCTCTGAGTTTTGGGATACTGTTGGTTTACTTTGTTTTCCTGGAGTGCATAGGAGCGTTCCATTATCTGACATTTGCACCTTTTCACCATCTGCACTTGTCCTACTCTCAGACATGTCTCTGAGATCTTTGTCCGATATGGCACTTTGCAACTTGGAATGTTCTAATTTGGATTTGTGTTTTGGACTGCCAGGCAGTTTACTGGCTACAGTAATGGACTTTTTGGATGTGCTGTCCTGTGTTGATAAGAGCGCTTTGGTAGGAGTCTTGGGAGAAACTGAAATGCTGCCAGAGCCTTCTTTCAGCTTGGTTGCATCACGGTCCATTTTAGGGCTTGCAGGATTTCCTCCAGATTCTCCAACAAAGTCTGTAGGTTCCTCACTACCATCGATACATTCTAATCGCTCCTGAAGCTCAGCAAAGGTGTTACATTTGAAGTGATCACAGTCAACTGGCCCTTCTTTCCCTCGTTGCTTACGGTTAAGAGAGGGGATGATTGGAACAAAGGCTGGGGGTCCTTCATTGTCGCTGAGCTCTCGATCAGAGATGGCAGCACCACCAGGGCCAACATAAATTACAGTGTCACATGATTGCTCACTACTTGAAGAGTAGTCAGGATCACTGAGGAATGATGGTAGATCTGGGTCAAGGGCCACAGTGCGAGGATGGAAGGGCCGCAAATGTGGTGGTCGACGAATCCTTCCTTCATCACAGGAACTCTCTCCTCCAGAGGAACTGGATGCATACTTGACAAAGACAAAGTATCATTTAAAAAAAAAAAACTCTGGAAATAGTTGTAACCATGTCAATAAAATATGAACACAAGGGCAATACATCAAGTGACTTTTTTAATGTATTTATTTTAAAGTTTGCTATTTTTTTATCATAAAACTTATGATACTCAATTACAATCTCATTATAATTGTTGATGTTAATATGCATTAAACATATTTCTATGTTGTTATTCATAGACAGTTGATTTTATTTGGTCTAAAGCTGGATTTTAATTGGATTAAAATCAACACTGATCCTCCAACTACAATATACAATTATTATAAGAATTCCTAAATTGCAGTCAGTTAAAAATGTACCTTTGATTTCTTTTTTCTCATACGATGGATTCGGGAGGCCAGCTGAATGGTGGTAAGAGACTCTGCATAATTGGCAGGGGAGTCAGAGATGTGGGCAATCATGGTTGTCCTACAGTTGATGTTCCCCAAGGAATCTCGCAGTAACATGGTGAGCTTGCTATCCCTGGAAAAATACATTTTCATTGTCAGCATAAACACAGGTTGATAGATTGTCAGCAGAAAGTCAGCTGTTTACTCAAGTACTGAGGAAGCCTGGCCATTAACTGTTCTATAAAAGTGCAGAACCGTCAAAAGGTTCACTATACAGTCCTACCATGGTATTAATCACAAAAAGCTACAAATATGTCTATACTGCAATTCTGCCAAATGTGAATAGGTTTTAGAATGGTGGGAAATAAGGCATATGCAACCCCAACAAAATGTTTTTACATTTTTAAAAAGAGGTGCATGTTCTATGAGTTCAGCAAAATACAGATAAACAACAATGCATTAGTCAAACAATAAACCTGTCAACACAAAGATCACAGGTTCAAGCTTGTTGCTCACATCGTTCATTATGCGCTCAAATGCTTCAGTATTACATCCTCTATAAAAACACATAAGACCTCAGGAAGACATTCAGAATTATCATGTAATTCTATTTATGCTAGTAATGTTATTTGACTATAAATCTTTATATCAAAGATGCTAGAACCATATCCACACATTTGAAGCAACATGACCCATTTTGATTTCTTTAACATCTTTGATTTACATTATCTTACCTGTATGGAACATGTTTAGCTCCATTGGCCAAAGCCAGTATCACGTTTCCTAACGCAGTCAGAGACAGACACAGACCTCCTCCTGCGTCCCTGCTCTTACAAAGCACCTTCTCACAGCTTCCCAAGTCAATCAGATGCAATCTGCTCCTACCACCAGACACTGATGGAGGAGAAAAAAAGAGAAAATGAGAGGTGATCCCTGGTGTCCCACACTACAACCAGTGCAAACATACTGTCCTTCCACAAATAAAAATGAATTTCAGTTAAATTTACATCAGCTCTGCTTTGATCTAGCAATTCACATTCATTAACATTCATTCTATATGTTAATTATAACAAAATCATGGAAACACAATAGCGTTTATGCATATTTAGAGAGATAAAAGCTAATAAGCAAAAACAAATAGAAGAGTAAATGACAATTAGTTCATTCCCAAAGCTCGTCGCAAATAAAACTACTTGCATTACGAAGTTTAATTCCAAAGTATTATGGTTGTAGACAAAGCAAACTTGACCGAACAAAATAAATGAGCACAGCACAGATGATTACTTGAGAGGGCAATATCTCATTCTGTACAGATAATTCCAGCTTAACCATCCTTGTAATGGAAGATACAAATACACTGTCAACCCCACTCATTACCGATATCACTGAAAGTTTGAGACGCTGCCAGTGCGGTTATACGACGCTGATGACACTCCCACACTGAAGTAATGTCGGGCAGAGTAAGGAGTGGCAAATAACAGATATATTAATAAACATCCCCAGAGAAGACCTGCGGCTGACAAGACCGTGTGTGATTTAGTCAGGAGTAAGTTACCCAGCCCGTTATGATTCAAAGACAGAACAAGCTGGCCTAGATAAACACCTATGATCATACTATGCTCTAAATATATAGACAAGTGAGTCTCTGTGATCTACTCATCTTTGCCCTGTGAATATAACAGACCGCTGATAGAAACTAAAGGTTAATTGTGTGTTAATCTGGATGCTGTACTGACGTGGAACTGTTTCAATGATTATATCCTCAGCTATGACTAGCAAGGACAATGAATATCTGAATAGCAATGAATAGCAAATATGTCTGCCATTTGCTGTTTTTCTTTTTCTTTCTTTTTCTAAAAGTGGGTTAAAATCAGCAGGCTTGATGAAGCCATTTAAAGAAGCTTCCATGGCAATTTCACTGTTATGGGATGGTGTCCAACACTGTATTTACCTATGCAAATATGCAGCACGATAGCACAGTGACAGGTACCTCTATACTATGATTAGAGCTGTTAGCTGCTCATGAATTATTACTATCTGTTAAAATTCCCATTAAAGTTTAATGAAGTGGTCAAAGCAGACATGATTGATTTCCCTCCTACCATGATGGAGTGAGAGGCAAATTGAAGGGATTCTGGTAGCTCTCTGATTTGGCCTGTAATATCCCAGCTATTACATTAATAAGCTTGAGATGTATTTTCCCTTTCACTGGGAAAATGAGGAGGAGAAGGAATTAGACTAGACTGAGTATAATCGATTTAGCACACACAGAGCCTTCAACAATGTAGCAGTATCATTTCACGCAGTGCAAACACAAGACTTACTTCCACCCTTGCCGCTCTTCTCCATGCGGTACTGGTAGATGTGTAAGGTGAACAGCATGTGGGAGTTGCGGCGGTCTTCCTCATCTGCATCTGGCCGGTTGGTGCTACGTGCTGCGATGGCGGCATCAAGAAACAGGGCGGCCTTCTCTGCAGTGGGAGCCCTTAATTCGCTCTGGTTCTGGAGCTACAACATGGAGAGGATTGTTAGGTTCAAGTTATATATGGTTTTTAAGTTATATATGGTGACAAACTTTTATTTTTGGCAATTCTAGTAATCTTGAGAATTCTTCTGTAAAATACTGTTAATTTAATTTAATTTAATTTTTTGAGAAATAAAAACTATGAATTATCATATCATTTAAAATTAAATATTACAGTAAAAAAAAAACATGTTATTCAAGTCAAAATATTATTTAATATGATTTCATTATGACTACATAAACCAACAACTGTAATTTTTTAAAGGTCAGACCTGCTAGAAAGAGAATCTTCAAGTGTCAACTCCAAACTGTACTATTTTTTATACCATATTGTCATATGGCTTATCCCTAGTTGGAGTTGACGACGCAGGAGATCAAGAAAACTGAGCCTCTTTACACAGTTCTAGACAATTAAATCGAGTCTCTGGGGCAATCAGAGAAACAAATACGCCCATAGAGGGAGAGGGATTAATGATGACAGTGAGTGGTGGATGAAGAGGGCAAGAGGGCAGCATCTCTGCTCACGCAAAAAGCCTGATGGAACAAAGGGAATGAAACATCCACTGGCCATATTTATGGTCTTCTTCAAGGAAACAAGCAATTAGGCTGAATGGAATGGATCTTAGTTCCCTGCATGTTTTTCCTTGATATTTCTGATACAACTGATTGAGTCAGTAAGTATATTTTTTAAAAAGCAGCCATCAAAAGCATATTCCTTTAGAACAATAGTGGCCACTTTCCTGCAGTGTTCGCCAACCGCCCGTGGCCAACAAGCCACTCTAAAAGTAAAGTGAGGAGAGAATGCTGTTCAAACCCACTCCCCAGATTTGAACTTCACAGGCCTCTAGGCAGTCTTTGATGTGCTGCTTCATATGGAACCCCAAAAAAACAACATCTGATGCCAACACCTGGCAGCGCTTTTAACTACCTTCTACCTACCCCCTTCTGATATTTACCCCCTTCCAATAGAAGGTAAGGGGGAGGGTGAAACAGCGCAGCAGCTCACCCAGATGGATCCTGATGGTGCACCGAGTAAAAAGAACCACCACTACATCTGGCCTTTAATTTGAGATTTAGTGACTAAACTCAGCTAAAAGTATTCTGCAATAACTTCTACTGTTAAGTGAGGGGTCGCTAAAATCTATGAAAACTACTTAACTGATAGAACAAATATGATACAATGATCAACAGAGATGTGACCTAGGCATTTCTAGATAGTGAATTTTGATCCCATTCCCCCTTCTCTCTCTGACTCTCTACTGTCTTACAATAGAAATATATTAAACATTAATTTATTGTATCCTTGCTTAATATGACCCCAAACTAGAATATTGAATATATTTTGTGTTTTATATTTTTATATATGTTGTAAAATAACAAAATTATATAATATAAAATATATATTTATATTGTCAAATGTTATAATTTAAATAAAACTTATTTTTAATTCATATATATATATACAGTATACACACACGCACACACACACACACACAAAGAAAAACAAGTAGATAGAATAGAAAAAATAGAAAGCTAGTGTTTTTTTTATAAAAAAGAAGATAAATAGATAAAGTAGAATTAAAATAGAATAGAAAGTGCTAGAGTTAGAGGGTCAAATAAAGATGGAACATCACCTCACAATCACAATCTGTATAAACTAAGAGATTCTACAAACTAAATTTTGCGATATAAAACATATTTGAAAAAAAATAATAATATAACATCAATCACTGAAAAGCCTTAACTTAGCAATAACTGTTCATTTTCACTTTTTAAAGTGTATGTTACGACCATGAACTGTAAAATAAGATGGACGGTGCGTCTTCGTGACATGACTCCCCATTTTTATCAAACATCAAATTACTAACTGAAAACCAAACCTATTTTTTACTATTCTTTTTGGTTGGCTCATGTCCAATTCGTTTACATGAAGAAGGGGCAGGGTTTCTGACCTATACTCCAAGGAAGTGATCAAAATATTTTGGTGCGGCACACTTGGTAACTACATGACAAGCAAGACTGGGAGGGCTTTATCAGGAAAAAGAAGCTAAATTTGACGTCTAGGTGGCGTGTTCCTGACCTGTGTGCCGCAGATGGGGTCCTCACGCAGGTAAACCCCAGGCGACTGGCCGTCCTGCAGACTTCCTGTGGGCACATCAGAAAGCAGGTCCTGCAGGCTCTCGTCCTTGCCGTAGATTTCCACGGCTGACACCCGTACCGAGAAGCGCGTGCCAGTCTTCTCCTTGCGCTCATTGATGAGCTTGAACAGCCAGGAGATGGCACAGGGCGCAATGCCAAGGCTCTGCGTGGAGCTGTCCATGCCAATCATAGTGTATGTCTTGCCTGGTGAGAGACAGACAAGAGAGAAAGCTGTTGATTCTGGCAAGGTGATGAAGATGATGAGCGCTCAATGAGCAAGTGTTTTAAGCACTGGTATTTCTATCACTGATTTGATGAAATATCCCCCTTGGATAATAAACCACCAATCATAACACATTATTAGTACTTGAATAGCATCTGATGACAGTTTTAAACTGCTGACTCAAGGTCTTTGCACACGGAGTCCGAAATGTTCATATGCATTTTTTTTTTCGTATTTGTAATCCTTTCCTATCAAAATGCTTGCTACGGATGCGAAAACGCAGAAAATCGAACCTGATCTGAATTTTTTTTATGACGGACGAAAGTTTCGGAGGCAGAGTGTAAACGTGATTAACAAAATGTGAGGTCATATTTATTTTTTAACGTGCGAAAATTTCAGATGAGAATTTCGGACTCAGTGTGCAAAGACCTTAAGTCTGAATTCAGAATTTTTTAAATTTTTTTTTAATTTCAGATTTTGCAGTTTTCACTGTACCCTTACAGATGATTTGGCAAGGGGGCATGGTAAAACAGAGTCGGCAATGGGAGAATGAGTCGAGAGACGTCCTTCTTACGCCAATTGTGAATGACACGAGACATGCATTTTGTCAACAGCTTGGTCTCTATTTCTGCTGCATCATACGGGTTAGCCCTACCCACAAATCCCATCAGTCCAAAATCAAGCTTCATACAGCAATTAAATACAACTGGCTGTGACTGCATTCCGTTGCACAGCATTTTTGCATTCACTGTGAACAGACAAATTGTTTACCATTGAGATCTTACTGAATCGCATCTCGTTTGGAGTGTAATTTTATTCTTCATTATAAAAGAATAAAGTTTGTTTTCCTTTCAACATAACAAAGGCTGCATGGAAGGGTAAAATAATAAGTGGTTATGTTAAAATGTAAATAATTAATATGTGGAATGTGTTTATGTTCACAATAAAATTGTATCTCAGATACAGGAAAATCCCAGCTTTATTTCCCTTTAAATATTCAGTTTTATACGTCACATTAGAGAAGTTAAAGAAACGCCATGGTTTAGAGCATCAATTATACAAATAAAAAACTAGTGATGAATACGGTTCCATATGGACAGTCTGGCTTTAAAAGAGTCATAAATAATGCTTAAACGTTTAGACCGCATGTAGTAAATGATGCAGGAAACCATCGCAACATCTAACAGGCATAATTGGCAATAGTGCAGAACTCTGATGCAGTCTACTGTGAGGGTCAATTAGTCAGCTTTTAATTACACTATCTAGCCTCTGGTCTCTCATACAGGCACACACACAATTAAATGCCCCACTCATGTCCATTCTGAAAAGCAAAAGCACTTTTTTTTTACCTTCGGTATTGATATTAGACATCAAAGTGTCTTTGCAAACTGTGGAACAAGATCAGTGGGTGTCATATTCAGTTAACTGCAAAGTATTAAGGATAACTTACCAACTTTGACATGACCAAAGCAGAAAATACATCCATCGGCTCCATTAACCACTGATTGAATAACTTCAGCCACTGTCCCTGAGCAAACTTCAGCCTGTGGAAAACAATAAAATACTCATAGCTTGTCTGGTATTATAATAAGTTAACACAAGCATTATAGCAAGTCAGCTATATGAATAAAGTCAATGGGGTACAAAATACTTATACATACATATATTTACAGTGCCTTGCATTAATTTTTTCACATTTTGTTATGTTGCTGCCTTATGTTAAACTGCTTTAAATTACTTTTTTCCACATCAATCTACACTCCATACACCATACTGACAAAGCAAAAACAGAATTGTCACAACTTTAGAGTGTTGCAGTGATATTTGTCCTTCTATAGATTTCTCCCATCTGCATATATGATCATGGAGCTCAACTAGAGTGACCATCCGCTTCTTGGTCACCACTCTAACCAAGACCTTTCTCCATCAATTGCTCAGTTCAGCCAGGAGGCCAGCTCTAGGAAGAGTCCTGGTTGTTTCAAACTTCTTCCAGCAATTTAAAGCAGTTTAGCAAAACTTAACAAAATGTGAAAAAAATGAAGGGGTATGAATATTTTCGCAAGGCACTGTATATATAAACATATATGCTATAAAAGCAAAAACCATGTAGACATCCAAGATGCTTTTAAAATGTACTATGTTGCAGTTCCCAATACAGTATGTAAATAAAGTATATTTACGTTTTTAAAGGGCACTATTCTGTACTGAGGAAAACATTTTTTTTTTCTTTCAAAGTCTAAACAACTGTGCACACCAGAGTCTTAATAAGATTTTTATTCATTTTTAACATTCAGTTTAGCTGTGAAATGTAACCAAATCTTTTTTGGCAAAGTAGACAGTACCTAATCTTTTCTTTGATCCGGTGATCATTGATTTATTCACTAGCAAAAGAAAACCACAGAAAGCACCATCAAGGCAGATCCTCATCACAGATTCATCAGACATGGGGGTTTTACACCGGCTGCACTGTGTGGCCATAATGCTACAATCTGTTCCACTAGCCCCAGTCCCTGGAGACAATTTGGGACTGCAGCAATTTCCTCCCATACATCATAACACACACACATTCTTACAAAAAAACAGAACAACAGCTCAGTGCTTTGCTAAGAAATATGTCCCTGCAGTCCCACACACACAGTAGATTTGGAGGTTTTACAGTTACATCAATTCACTGGCACTGAGCACTGAGACCTAAAAGCCTTCTGCTGGCCATGAGTAAAGGAACTCCTAATCGATAAGCTCCATAGATCTTGTCTTGTGCATGCAAGTTCTTCAACTGAAAATTATATTACAGTTCGGTTCCTAAGCAAAGTAAATGGCTTTGCTGTCCACTGTCCACATATGGAGCTGCATGCAGCTGAAAATGCAGCCTCAAAAGTGAATGATTTGGAACATTATAGGCAGCAACTCAAATAGTTTATATAACAGTGTTTGTTGTTAGCATGTTAAGCTAAGCTAACAACATGATACTTCATTAAGCATATAGCTAACACAAATAGGCGATTGTGTAAAATAGTAATTGTTTAATTAGATTGAACTATTTTTATCAATGTTTTTGGGTACAGAATGAAATACTGACAATCAACATTTCTCTTCACATCTGAACCACTTTTTTTTTTTTTTACTATACTTGTCACAGAACATACCTTAACCCCAATGCATACTTTGTTTTCCCACGTACACAAATTTCAGATGACCAAAACTAGTATATTAAGAGCCGTACAGCCAGATATTCCAATAACAACAAAGATGCCAGTGTTGACAAACGTTTCCCTTTACAAAAATTAACCATTGTTTTATTGTAGTAAAAGTGTAGTAACCATGTTTTTTGACTTATTGACCATTTGTATAACCACAGTTTTACTACAAAAACCATGGTTAAACTATGGTTAATGTAGCACAACCATGGGTAATTTGTGTTTACCATGGTTTATTTGTGTTTATCATGGTTTAACTATGGCTCTTTGGTTTTATTTGTAGTAAAACCATGGTTAATATTCAGAAGGGTTGTGTGAGGGGAATTAAGAGATACTTGCAACTAGAGTACAAAGACATTTTATCAGTCATAACTTGGACAAGGCTGAAACTTTTTGTCAATAATGTCAAATGTCATAATGTCAAATGAAGTATATTTGATTGGTTGTGAATTAGGATGTATACTTTTGGGCTTTTAAAATTTGGCCAAAATTATGTATCTAAGACCTATGGTATCTTAGGAGACACCACAATGTCCCTGCCTATCTTTGCTTATGACATATTTTGAAGCAGAAACTTACAGCCCCGGTTTCACAGACAAGGCTTAAGCCTAGTCCCAGACTAAAACGTAAATCTGGGCTGTTTCAACTGAAAGAAGCTTGCACTGATTGAACTTAAAA
The DNA here is from genome assembly GCF_001515625.1 of Sinocyclocheilus rhinocerous. Taxonomy (NCBI): domain Eukaryota; kingdom Metazoa; phylum Chordata; class Actinopteri; order Cypriniformes; family Cyprinidae; genus Sinocyclocheilus; species Sinocyclocheilus rhinocerous. Next base: position 169,418 of record NW_015629560.1, read on the forward strand.
TATATCAGTGCCTTTGTTTTGTCTCAAGATGCACACCAGTAATGTTTTTTTCTAAGGCACGTTTGTAAAATTACTTAAATGTCCTAACTGGACTATGGCCTAATCCTGGCTTAGTCTAAACCCTGTCTGTGAAACCAGGCCACAATATCTGGCTTTTCTTATGGTTCTTTACATAAGTACTTCAAGTGACAACCTTATTACTCTTGAAGTGGCATATCTAAATTGTTTACACTTAATCATCTTCAAGTTTCTCAGTCTCCTAAAGTTCCTCTTCCCTATTTGTGTCCATTTGTTAGCCACTTATCTTAAGATGGATGCCGCTGCAGCTTTGGAGGACAGATAATGAACTGTGAATGAGCTGCTAAATATGCGAGTCTGGAATTCAAACTATTTTCTATACTTAAAGAAACAGCTGTTGGGCTCATACTTTGAAGAACGGTGGTGTCCCAAAACAGGCCTTTTTACATTAAGCCCCTTGCCCTGCAAAGAATGTGTGCGTGTGCTTCTCAAATATCTTTTTGACACTAACAAAATATTTTCACTTCAAACCTCAAAAGCAAATGCCAACAAAATGATAACATCTTCACAGCGGCTCTTACTTGAGAGGCATCTTGGGAAAAAACAGTGTCAAAGGCAAACATCTTTGGGGCAGGCAGCACTGCTCGTCTATGCACTGAGGTGGGCTGTGTGTTGAGTGAGGGATCGTAGAGGGTCAGTTGTTTCTTACGAGTGTCCACCTTCAGGAAGGACAGGGACTCGGATGAATCCACAATCCCCAGTGATGGACAGATCCGCATCATCACTTTGACCTGGAACAAAAAGAAAAAAATGCTATTGAAGCAGAAACAGAAGCAGATAATTCCATTGACACTGTAATATAACATTGTAGGTGACATAAAGTGATTGATAAGTCGATGACAAGAAAGAGTTTACATGATTCCAGAGGGAAAACAGTTTAAAACACATGCCGAATTCTTGGAATGTAATCTTTGCATTCATGTTGGTTTCATATAGTTTTGTGAGCCACAACTCTCAAAATTATTTTTATAATGCATCTGCCAAATTTATACATGTAAATGTAATGTAAAATGTCATTTGGTGTAACCATGAAGTGGACATTAATGACATATTTTCCTTATACCTTGTGTAACCATGTAAGTGAACAATGTATTAATAATTGATAAAAAAACATTATTTTTGGTAAGTCATACCACATGACATTTTACAACCTGAACTAACATAACCTTGTTATAAAAAGGTCAAAATATTTCGACATTTCATGTTTTTTCCCCACAAATGTTGGTTTCACTACATGACTTTGACTTGAGGGAAAAGTATTCCAAATATTAATAAACATTTTCCCCCCCAAAACGTATAATAAAGTAATAAAATTATACCGAAATTCAAACGTTTTCTTTTTAAGATATTCACTTGTATTCATTTTCCCTCCTCCTTCAATATGTTATCAGGACAGTTGTATTAATCTGTTATTTCCCCAAAAAAATAATAGAATTAATTTTAATTCAGAAATGTAAAACATGCTAATCACAGAAGAGGTGTATTTAAGCCATTGTCCATATGACTTGTATTTTTGATGTATAAAAAAAAAAAATACATAATAGGCCAGAAAGAAAGAAAGAAAGAAAGAAAGAAAGAAAGAAAAAGATTATATCATTAAACCTGTATATTAAAAAAAATGCCTTTTGACTGGAGTAGCTGTTACTGTTTCAACAATAACTGATTTTATAAGTCAAACAAAATAGGAAGGGAACGTTCTGTCAAGGGAAAAAAAAACGTTATCGTATCATCACTGTTGACCACACACACAGAGTAAACTAACAAAACCAGCCATTAACAAATAGACTGCCTGTAATACCACACATTGTCACGGTTGCGTCACGGTGCACTGCTAAGACCATTTGCAGCAAATACAGTAAAGCAAAACAAACATACTGTAAGAGAATCTCATGCCCTTAATACAGCATTCAGAGCTGCACAAAGCCACCGTATTCCACGGGTGATTTGTAGCAGAGATATAATTACAACATTCGGGCTCCAGTGCTACGAAACAATGTCTGCACTGCTGATCCTATTCCACGGCACCCGGGACCAAGCGGCATGCCTGCGCCACAGCGGCGGCCTGGCGTGAACTCCCCCTCACCACTCCACAGGGGCCGATTACACTGATGGACATGTGCACGTGGTGAACGAATTACGCCGGCCGTGACATTGGAAATAGGCTTCCATATATGGCTGGCCCCCGAATGGGACCAGACACCACAGAAATGTGGGCTTGGGTTGAACCGTTGAGTTTTACATTTGTTGGCAATTTGATACATGAGGAGAGTTTGATCCCCCTAGCGTGGCTGCTGGCTTCACACCTCCTAAACTCGGGTCTAGAAATGATGTCCCACACGTTTCTGAGGCAATCCGAACACTAATTATCTTGATGTGTCAAAATCTACTGACAACTTGTGCTCTGTAAGTTTTGAGGCATCTACAATAGCTTTGCATGAGGAACAGAGAAAAATATAAAGTCTAAGTAAGTATGAGCATTCATTGTAAGTCAGACTAGTTTTTATGGTGCGTTTCGTATTAGTCAGACTGCCGTCAGGGGCTTTGGAACCAATTAAGTATGTTAAATCATTGCTGGAGCCTGTTATAGTTAGGGAGATCTCTCTGATTGGCTGTTTAAGGCACAGTAGAAAGTAGCTAATCTTTTCTTTGATCCGGAGATCATTTATTCACTAGCAAAAGAAAACTACAGAAAGCACAAACAAGGCAGATCCTCATCACAGATTCATCAGACATGGGGGCCTTTACACCGGCTGCACTGTGCAGCCATAACTCTACAATCTGTTCCACTAGCCTCAGTCCCTGGAGACAATTTGCAGCAATTTCCTCCCATACATCATAACACACACGCACACACACACACACAAAAACGGAACAACAGCTCAGTGAATATGTCCCTGCAGTCTCACTAAACCACAAACACAGTAGATTTGGAGGATTTACAGTTACATGACTTCACTGGCACTGAGAACCGAGACCTCAAAGCCTTCTGCTGGCCGTGAGTAAAGGAACTCTTAATCGATAAGCTCCATAGATCTTGTCTTGTGCATGTGAGTTCTTTAACTAAAAATGATATTACAGTTCAGTTCCTTAGCAAAAGAAAATGGCTTTGCTGTCCAATGTCAACATTTTTTAAAGTAGCATCCAAACTGAAATGGAACCTCAAAAGTGAATATTTTGGAATGTTACTCATAGGCAGCAACTCTAATATATTGTAATAGAGTTTGTTGTTAGCACATTGCTAAGCTAACAACATGACACTTCAATAAGCATATACATATAGTTAACACAAATATTAGGTAAACTAGAATGTTTAATTAGACTTAAGTATTTTATCTATGTTTTGGTACAGAAGGAAATGTATTGATAATCAAAATTTCTCATAACACTGCCACCACTCGTTTTTTACATGTATACTAATGTCGTATGACCAAAATGAGCATAGTAAGCACGTACTCAAGCCGTACAGCCAGATTTTTTCATAACAACAAACTACTGAAGACAATTATAGATGCCTGTGTTGACAAATGTTAGTGTGAGGGAATTAAGGGAACTCATAACTTCTGGAGATAAACAGCACTGACACTGGACATGGTTACAACTTTCTAATGACCTGCGTTCATGCACATGAATTCGGATGTATACATACGCTAAGCATTTATGTCAAAACTGAAGCATACTTTTGGCGTTAAAATTTGCCCAAAATTATGTATCTTAGATCTATGGTATCTTAGAAGACACCAAAATGTCCCTGTCTGTCTTTGCTTGACATATTTTGAAGCAGAACTTACAATATCTGGCTTCAGTACTTCAAGATGACAACCTTAAGTGGCTTTATGTCACATCTAAATTCTTCACACTTAATCATCTTCAAGTTTGTGTGTCTCCTAAAGTTCCTCTTCCCTATTTGTGTCCATTTGTTAGCCACTTATCTTAAGATGGATGCCGCTGCAGCTTTGGAGGACAGATAATGAACTGTGAATAAGCTGCTAGATATGCGAGTCTGGAATTCAAACTATTTTCTATACTTAAAGATACAGCTGTTGGGCTCATACTTTGCAGAAAGATGGTATCCCAAAACAGGCCTTTTTACATTAAGCCCCTTGCCCTGCAAAGAATGTGTGCGTGTGCTTCTCAAATATCTTTTTGACACTAACAAAATATTTTCACTTCAAAACTCAAAAGCAAATGGCAACAAAATGATAACATCTTCACAGCGGCTCTTACTTGAGAGGCATCTTGGGAAAAAACAGCGTCGAAGGCAAACATCTTTGGGGCGGGCAGCACTGCTCGTCTATGCACTGAGGTGGGCTGTGTGTTGAGTGAGGGATCGTAGAGGGTCAGCTGTTTCTTACGAGTGTCCACCTTCAGGAAGGACATGGACTCGGATGAATCCACAATCCCCAGAGATGGACAGATCCGAATCATAACTTTGACCTGGAACAAAAAGGAAACAATGCTATTAAAATATAAGCAGAAGCAGAGAATTACATTGACACTATAGGTCACATAAAGTGATTGATAAGTAAATGACAAGAAATAGCTTCCATGATTTCCAAAGGAAAACCTAGTTTAAACACATGCCAAATTCTTAGAATTTTAACTTTGTATTCATGTTGGTTTCATGCAGTTTTGAAAGTGTCAAAACTCTCAAAATTATTTCGATAAAAGCATCTGCCAAGTTCAAGATGTAAAATGTCAGGTGGCATAACCATGAAGTAAAAAGTAATGGCATATTTTCCTTACACTCTGTGTAACTGAGTGAACAATGTATTAATAAAAATCATAGTTTTTTTATAAAAACAAAAAACATATCATTAGAAAAAATTGCCTTAGCACTTATGACTGTGGAGTAGCTGTTACTGTTTCAACAATAACTGATTTTATAAGTCAAACAAAATAGGAAGGGAACGTTCTGTCAAGGGAAAAAAAAACGTTATCGTATCATCACTGTTGACCACACACACAGAGTAAACTAACAAAACCAGCCATTAACAAATAGACTGCCTGTAATACCACACATTGTCACGGTTGCGTCACGGTGCACTGCTAAGACCATTTGCAGCAAATACAGTAAAGCAAAACAAACATACTGTAAGAGAATCTCATGCCCTTAATACAGCATTCAGAGCTGCACAAAGCCACCGTATTCCACGGGTGATTTGTAGCAGAGATATAATTACAACATTCGGGCTCCAGTGCTACGAAACAATGTCTGCACTGCTGATCCTATTCCACGGCACCCGGGACCAAGCGGCATGCCTGCGCCACAGCGGCGGCCTGGCGTGAACTCCCCCTCACCACTCCACAGGGGCCGATTACACTGATGGACATGTGCACGTGGTGAACGAATTACGCCGGCCGTGACATTGGAAATAGGCTTCCATATATGGCTGGCCCCCGAATGGGACCAGACACCACAGAAATGTGGGCTTGGGTTGAACCGTTGAGTTTTACATTTGTTGGCAATTTGATACATGAGGAGAGTTTGATCCCCCTAGCGTGGCTGCTGGCTTCACACCTCCTAAACTCGGGTCTAGAAATGATGTCCCACACGTTTCTGAGGCAATCCGAACACTAATTATCTTGATGTGTCAAAATCTACTGACAACTTGTGCTCTGTAAGTTTTGAGGCATCTACAATAGCTTTGCATGAGGAACAGAGAAAAATATAAAGTCTAAGTAAGTATGAGCATTCATTGTAAGTCAGACTAGTTTTTATGGTGCGTTTCGTATTAGTCAGACTGCCGTCAGGGGCTTTGGAACCAATTAAGTATGTTAAATCATTGCTGGAGCCTGTTAGTGAGGGAGATCACTCTGATTGGCTGTTTAACTTAGCGAATCAGGAAACAAGAAGATAAAAAAACAGAAGAGATAAAAGCTAGCAAAAAGTTAATAGGGCTCACAATGAAGTCTCTTCTATTTTTTATCTTCATCTCATGTGTGATGATTTTCATCAAATCTGTCTTTGATGAGCGAGATTGGTGTAAAATTTATAAAGCAAAGTGTTTGTATATTTACAGTAATAGATCTTCCAGTTTCCATTTTTGAATGACAAATACAGACTACTGCCACCTGCTGGTATGGAGCTTTTTCCTCTCACGCAGGTGCAGAACATATGTGCCAGTTGGCTATAGTCTTTTCGGTGTATTAATGCACAAATTTTGTTAGTCATTTTTCACAAAAAACGTCCCCATCATTCACTCAATCACATTTGCATCCATTCAAACTTGCATGTCACAACTGGTCATGAGACACGTGAGAACCAATGGCACCAAATTGACATCGGTAATGACATGTGAATGGGATTTCAGAGCTCCACTGGAGCTATTTTCAGCTTGTTCCTCATACAAATCGAATGCATGGTTTCTGAAGACTTGGAATAGAGTGCAAGAGTCATAAGATCCCCTTTGATGTTCTTTTTGTCCATTTTTGGACCGTGACAGCCGCTGGAATTACAGCACATGTCTTGCATCCTTCTGGACAATTTGGTCATTGTGCAAACAAAATGGTTACAGACGGCTGGGCCATTATTCTAATGCCCATTGCTTTTTATAGTTCTCCCAAAAGCTGCCAACAACTGGAGCCCATTCAGGCAGCATCAGATGCGTGTTTGCAGTTGTAGGAAGAGGAAGCTCATTAGTGAGGCTGGGATGTAATGAGTCCATTCTCAGTGGGTACTTATCAATCATTTCAGCAGGCTACAGCTTCTGGCATGATGTTCAACAATCATCTCTCAGAGCAGGTGGCATCTAATCTGGAGCAAATCCTCTCCATCACTATATATATATATATATATATATATACTGTAATACGGTGCTAAAGACAAACCCTCTGGACAATGAGGAGGGGTGGTGTGTAGATGCTGAACAACTTGCTACTCTTGGCCACGATCCCAATCCGAGATCCCAAATACACAATCTGTTCATAATCAGCAAAATAACTGTCACTTTCTATTTGGGTTCGACTGGATAATGGATAAGGAGTATTGCAAAAATTTTGCAAAAGACTAATGGTGAGAATTCCTAATCAACAACCTTAATGGTTAAAGGGTTAGTTCACCCAAAAATGAAAATTCTGTCATTAATTACTCACCCTCATGTCGTTTCAAACCCGTAAGACCTTCGTTCATCTTCGGAACACAAATTAAGATATTTTTGATGGAATCTGAGAGCTGTCTGACCCTGCATAGACAGCAACGCAACTGTAGCAAGGAGATCTGTAAAAAAATCCATGTGACATCAGTGGTTCATCCGCAATTATATGAAGCTACGAGAATACTTTTTGTGTGCAAAAGAAAAAAAAAA
>NW_015629560.1:177723-185523 GCF_001515625.1 Sinocyclocheilus rhinocerous
GATATTCTCCAAAATGGCACCAGGGTGATGCGGAGGAGACGACTTGTTGAATAAAGTCGTTATTTTTTTTTATTCTGCGCACAAAAAGTATTCTCTTAGCTTCGTATAACTGCGGATGAACCACCGATGTCACATGGATTATTTTACAGATCTCCTTGCTATGTTTCTGGACTTGAGAACATTTCAGTTGCGTTGCTGTTGTTTTAAGTTAAAAGAAGAAAGCGTTTGTCATAGTACACTGATGTGGTGCGGTGGGTGCCTGACCTTGCCCATGCCAGGGTTCTCCTTGGCCTTTGACCCCGCCCTGAGCAGACATGGTGGAGCAGGTGGAGGTGAAAACTGAAGGACAGCACTAAAGTTAGTGGGGTAGATGGAGGGCTCCTGGGAGTATACCAGTGGCGGCTGTTGCTTCTTCCGTTTGGATGACAGATTCAGCTTCTGAGCAGCCCTGAGACAACAGACAAAAATATAACACAGATTGAAAGTTTATAATATTGAGTCAAATGAACGCAAGATCTCTTTTTTTTTTTTTTTTGAGAAACAGATTGTCATACAACTCACACCAGAACCATAATCACGATAACCTGTGTTTACACAAAAAAAGACCTATTCAGCAACTAATCCAGTCCTGATGAACTTAGGGATGGTTGAAATGACCAAAATCCTATATCACGATATGAGTAATTTTTTATCAAGGTAACGATATATATCATAATACAGTTATTTCTGTTGTAAATAAGGTCTTTATGATATCAAAATGTTTGATACCATAGAAATTTCATAATTGTTGTCACCAGTGTCAATATCACAGAAAACTAACACTATCCTGAATAGGAATATTAGACTGCTGTTACTTTAAGAGCTGCTCAGATCCAATATACTGCTACACATGTTTTCTTTCTCAGCTGTTTGCTTGCAAACGTTAAGTTTTCTTGACCACGTAGCACAGCAACGTCACATGAGTGTGTAACCATGATAAAATCTAACCATGATAAAATCTCTACCGATTGACAAATTTCTACAAGTTAATTATGTCTACCGGTATATCATCCACGCCTAGATGAACTCATGACTCAGGTTATCCAATCATAACAGAGGTCATTTACATATATAAGTCTTAAAGATACAGTGGCAGCAACAGTTTGTTCAATTCTAATGGGTCGGGCAAAGGGTGGAAAACACTCATGAAAAATAACATTTTGGTGTTCTTTGGAGACTTCAGTTATAAAAAATAAAATATATGCTACAAAGGTGTGGAATGAGGTATTTTTAGCATTAAAAACAAAGTTTCATCGAAGCAGTCGACTGAAATCTCTCAATTCCAGTTGCATTGTCAAAGGGGGTTCCATTAAAATCAAGCCAAATCCCTCTGTCACCACAGCGAAAAGTGATTTTCCAAGGAACCCTACATGTTTCAAGAATATTCTTTTTTCACTCAGACAGAGGGGTATATGTCCGAAATTCATTTTTGGTCTTTTCCTGATTGATTTAATGGTAGAGCTTGACATTTAAAACTCAATGCTATAAAATCAGACCTCAAAGGTCAAAAGCCCCCTATCACATTGCCAAAGTAAACACAGACCAACTCGCTCTTTCTCCACAGGCTGCCTTCCCCCTCTTTATTTCACAACTAAATAGGAACACTGTGCTCAGAAACCCTTGAAAAATGTCCTCTAAAAATGTAAAACTGGGTCTAATGGGGGTCAGCCCTGTAGTTAGCCCTAACATTAGCCATTTGCTAAGTCTGGCTTTACAGTGACCCAGTTACAGTCTGGAAATTAATCTAAAAATCTATGTGAGATGTCAGTACTGGACTCCAGAAACAGTAGATGAAGTGGTAATAATGGCAGGTTCAAGACCTTTACCCAAGTAACAGCTACCTTCCCAACAAGCTACATCATAAGACTGAACTTTACAATTGTTCTGGTGATCGAATGAACCTATGAGTAAAATCACAGCATGAGAGGAACAAATGAGTGTAAGTGAGGGAAACTGAAAGATTGGGAGTGAGAGAGAGAAAAACCAAAGGCTATCAAGTGACGTTTTGGGGCTTAGCTCACATTAAGAGACGCATTAAGGCTGTTCTCTTGGGCTAAAGTGTAACAGTGGAGAACTAACTAAAAGAAAGCTGACCGCAGCAGTCTTTAACCATGACCGACTGATCACACTAAATGCAGCAATAATCAAAAGTGAAGTACACTGAAAATTACACTCTGAACAATACTTAAATGCTAAGAGCACACATTACAGTAGCACATTGGATCTCTAATGTAATTGCCATGCCACTCTTCCTTTTTTTATCCCTTACACACATTTTGGAGAGCATTTTTTTTAAAAGAAGAGTAGAATAACAGATCAGGTAATATGTGACTACATAATGTTACCTTGGTGAATTACACTCTTTTTTAGGAAAGGTTCACATTTATTGACTTTATGAAATGTGGTGTAACTATCAAGTAAAAGGTAAGTTCCTTATTTTTAATGCATGTGAGGGTACACATTTTAAAGGGGTCATAAGACGCTGCTAAAAAGAACAATATTTTGTGTATTTGGTGTAATGAAATGTGTTTATGCGGTTTAAGGTTAAAAAAACACATTATTTTCCACACACTGTACATTATTGTTTCTCCTCTACGCCCCGCCTTTCTGAAACGCGTCAATTTTTACAAAAGTCATCGGTTTTGGAATCTGCTTCGTCCACGGTGAAAGCCGATCCGGCGATCGACAGCGCGAAGTTGATGTATTTCCTCAGCGATCAGCACGGATCAGCTCCAGGCATGACGAAGCGGCACCAAAGTAGTTTCGCTTTCACAACGAAACACACAGCGTCTTCACGACATGGCGGCGGCGGCAACAACAATACTACAGCAAGAATAAAAGTTACGCCTTCTTTCTTTGCGTGAACATTTGGGCGGCGTTATGCAAATCTTCCCACATCGTGACGTAGACATGTGGGGGTGTGTTAGAACGAGCCGTTTTAGGTAGGCGTGGTTGACTCTTAACTTTTATAAAGAATATCTCTTTGGATTTGAGACTTTAGTCTTTGCAACTTTACAGACCTTCTTTATGCACCAAGAGCTTGTAACACTTCAAAGAGAAAGGAAAATTTTAAATCACATCATATGACCCCTTTAAACAATATTTTTAAAACTGTTTTAAAGAAAAAAATAAGTTAGAAAAGCACTTGTTTAAAAATATCATGAATTATTAATTTATAAAGATAAGTATGTTTTTGGTATGTATGACATTTTACAACCTGAAATAACCTGAACTAATGTTAAATATTTTTCTATTTTTAAAAGACGTACTGACCTTGACATAGATATTACCTGCTTTTTTCCCTGCAATGTTTCTGCATTATGCATGTTGCACCACATGACTTTATTGGTAAATAAATAAATACATATATATATTTTTTATTTTATTTATACTACAACTATTAATTACATTAATTTCAAAGACACAAGTGTCACATGGTTAAACCATTGTTTATAGAGATTGCCCATAAAATGATGCTGTCAATTATTCCTAGAATGCAAAAGTGATGGATTTAGAATTTCAGAAATGATGGAATGATTGTGTGTTAATAATGTTTGTATTACCTGTGATAAGATCAAATCAAATGAAAGTCAGGAGATGGGAAAGCAGAGGAGAACAAGTGGGAGTCAGTAAAAGCTGGGCATTATGGAGTGTGCTTGTGACTATAAATGTCTGTCTTGTCTTTTTTTTTCTGAGACACACAAGCACGGATCATAAGTGTAGGCACCAGCCCTTTGGACGTTCATGTGTGTGTTCCCCAGTATGTCTGGCAATTCTACACACTTTTTTTTCTCTACCCCTCTCTGCATCACTCCATACATCTAGAAGTGACAACCCCTCCCTTCCTCTTTTCTCTTCCTCCATTTTCTCCGCCCCACCCCTCTTTTCTCTAGCTCCGTTCGGCCCTCCGCGTCAGCCCAAGAGCGCACTCAGAGAACACACCGCTGGCTGATGAAATAATTATAACATCCAGGAGGAATAAGAGGATTGAAGAAATGTGTGAGTGATGCATTCAGAAAGCATTATGAGTGAAATACAGAAAAACAGAAAGCAATAGACAGAGAGAGAGAGAGTGTGTGAATCAGACAAATCAAGTTTTTGTGTGTGATCAAGTGTGTGATGTTATATACATATATTTCTCTTGTAAAATTATCTTTAAGAATGTAAAAAAAAATCACTATAAATATTAGAAATAAAAAAAGAATACTGAACTGAATTTCTTATAGCAAAGTTTAAAAAAAAGAAAATAAATGTATTTATGTTTAAAAAATGTAGAATACTACAAGATGACATTTATAATCAGTTTGACCAGAAATGTGAAGTAGTATATTATGAAGATATTATGAAATAATAGCTATAAAAGAAAAGAAAAGAAAATAAAATAAAAAATGTTTTCTTTAAATTGATCTAGTAATCTGTTTCAAAACGATAACAAATAAATATAATTATTTATTTGTTTGTTTATTTATTTATTTATTTTAAATAAATTAATTAATTAATTTGTATAAAAATTTACTTTAGGGACTTTTCATTGAAAATATATTTTTATAACGCATAAACAGAAATAATATTATTTTCTATATTCAATCAAAAATGCAACTGATAAGTTGGGGAGGTTTGAGATTAAATGCTTGTACAGTAATAAAGCAATTCATGAATCCACAACAACAGCTCAAGCATTCTCAGCACGCACACCTGTACACTAATGCTGAAATTAATTGCTTGTTGAAGCACTCATGCTCTCTCACTCCCATTCTCTCCATCTCCTCAAGAAAAAAAAAACAGCTCAGTTCATGAATGGAGAGCGGCTATAAAGCACATGTCCATGTGCTTGCACTTTCTACTTGTCCACCTGCTCAAACTCATTGCAGCACGCACACGCTACGCTAAACAAACATGCTTTGACATGTTCCACAGTCAAGGAGCAATCCATATCCCAAGCATGTATAAACAATCAGACAGCAGCCTTTGTAGAGTTTGGCAGGTGAGCTCAGAGGACGGAGAAAGAATTCCTGGCGTTAAGACGGGTGTGTTGCAACTGACATCTATGGGTCAAAACCCACTGCACCCACACACACGCACACACACATAGAGAAAAAGCTTTAAAAAGTACTCACACTTCTTTCCAATCCATCATCTAACGTATTCACAACTCATAGCCAGAATGAGGCAGGCGGGACGCAAAAAAATGGTACTGTCTGTGTGTCCATACCCACATTTTGCCATCAAAAAAGAGTGATTTAAAAACAAGCTAGTTAAAAAGTCACTGCAAGTGCTTCTCCGGTAACCACTGCCCATTCTCAGTGCACAAACATCTGCAGATGATGGAAGTTTAAAGTCATTACAATTATATCCAGAACTTTTCTTCTTCACATTCACGTTTGAATTCCTCTTTGCACCATCCAGCCAGCACCAAACCACTAGTACTTCTCTCTGCCTTTAATACTCTCTCTCTCCCTGGGCCAGTCTGTGTCAGTTAGTCCATTTCTTGTGTCAGGCATCCTGGTCCTTTTTGTCATCTGTCCCTCTTTTTATCCGTCTCGCAGAGTAGAGGGGCTGGAATCCAACAGTCGGGATTCGTCTCTTGCTACCGGAGGAGTGCTGGCAGCTTCCCTGCACTCAAACACACGCGCACGATTCCTCCCTCTCTCTTTCTTTACACGGTCCAGCCCCTTTTCACTCCCCATGGCCAGAAAAGGAATCAGAGCTTTGCGAACACTCATTCGCTCTCTCTCTCTCACTCACCCTCACACACACACACACACACACACACATGCCCCTTACTGCATGAATTCTTCATGTGTGAAGGGTTTCTTTTTTATTCTACCCCAGACTTCAAACAGATTTGCTTAGTATGTGTGCTGCATGCCTGTCTGTTTGTCTATGTGTGTGTGTGTGTGTGTGTGTGTGTGTGTATCTGCTTTAGGTGTTTTGTATGTCTGTGGAGAAGAGTGTGTGTTGTTTTATGTGTTTAAAAATATTATTTTTTTTTCTGGTAAATAAATAAATAAATATTCCTTGCTTTGGGGATATTCAGATATTATTATTGGGTTGATTGATTGATTGATTGATTGATTGATTGATGTATGTATGTATGTATCTATTTACAGTGCATAATGTGTGTCTGTGTGTGTGTGTGTGTGTGTGTGCGCGCTTTAGGTGTGTTTCATGTGTGTGGAGGGAAGTGTGTGTTGTCTTATGTGTTTACTTAAAAAATTAATTGTTCTGCAATGTAGAATGAATGAATGAATGAATGAATGAATAATCCTTGCTCTGGGGACATTAAGATATTATTATTGGAATTTATTGATTGATTGATTGGTTGATTAACTGATTGATTGATTGATCGATTGATTAATTGATTGATTTTTATTTATTTATTGCCAGTGCATGTGTGTGTGTGTGTGTGTGTCAGCTTTAGGTGTTTATGTTTTATGTTTTCTTAAAAATTAATAAATGTGTGTGTGTGTGTGTGTGTGTGTGCTTTAAAAAAAGATATGTGCATATTTTTTTATTTTCTTAATAAAATATCTTTCTTTATCTTTCTTTAGTCATCTTGAAAATAAATAAACAAATAAATAAATACCTTGCTTTAGGGATATTCTGATATTTTAACTGGAAAGCCTTTTTTTGACCATGCATAATATGTTTGTTTGATGTACGTACTTAAACAAGTAAATCAATAAAAGCAGGGAGAAAATATATATTTTTTTTAAAATGTGAGATATGTGACGCTAGGGTGTTGCTATGCATTTGCGAGTGACATGTTTGATTGGCTAGAACAGTAATAGCACACTTCTCTTCAACAAGCTGCACAATTTGAGGTATCATTCACGTCTATACCATAAACAATATGGGTGGAGTTACACGCTGAAGGTTAATACTGAGCGTTAGGGGTTTGTTCAAATTAGCCTCAGCGAGCGCCGCTAACAAAAGAAAAATACAGGGTGCGAGGAAGGGTGTTTGTCCACGTCCTGCACCCGTGTCTCTGTGTGTGCTGAAAATCTCATTAAGTGTTTGCATTGTGACAAACATAATTGCTCTGACGGGTGGGATAAAGCTGTTAATTATCGCAGACGTGAAATAAGCACACAGCATATACTAGGTGTGGCGTAGCATAGTGTGTGTTCAGGTGTAGAGAAAATCAAACATTTATGGGCGACCACCACTTTAAAATCATTTTCCAGACACATACGGTGCTTAGAGATGCCCTTGGCCTGTGGGTAAGGGCAAGATGGGGGGAAAGCAGCAGCTGGAACAAGACTAAGCTCTTTATGTGAGAGAGATCTATTCCCTAAACTACTAATTTGAGCTGAGGAGCAGGAGTGAGACAGAGAAAGAGAGAAAAGGAGAGAGAATGTTTGCGAGAGACTCTTTTTCTGTCGGTTTGCAGCATGGCTCACACACCAGCACCCCCCTAACACACTGCCTTACATATCAACACAGAGCTCAGACTCCCACTGCCGCCAACCGCTAGCCAAGAGACAGGCACAATCAAAGCTCCCTAGGAGCACAGACTAGATGACAAATTATGTACTCTGATAACGCTTTAAAAGGAAAATCCGTCTTGCTGGAAAGATGTTCTTTGGCGTGAAAAAAATAAAAAATAAAAACTGCTGAGAGAGGCCCACAAAAGGACTGTTCCCTTTCAGTCGGTCACTCTCGACGTCACGTCGGATGACCGACGAAATTGGGATCTCGCTTAGAGAGACCAATCTACTTCGAGTGTAAACTAAACGAGCCAATGCACATTGGCATGCG
>NW_015629560.1:185629-197074 GCF_001515625.1 Sinocyclocheilus rhinocerous
TTCCCTCCTTCAGGGAACGAGGGTTACCATACGTAACCGAGACGATTTGTAAGATGAAAGACAATACTAAATTGTATCAAATGTTCCCACTCTAATTAATCATAAATGACCGTTACAATGTTCTAAACATCTTATTTTTCTCTTAATTAAAATAAAATGAGGTTGTACATTAAATAAATATTTTTTTTAACTCTGCATTCCACATACATAATACATTAACCACATTGTATTTTTTTATTTTATTTATTTATTAGAAAAATTTTAATAAATATGTGCAATAAAATATTGAATTGAATTTCAATTCAATTCACATTTATTTGTATAGCACTTTTCACAATACAAAGTCATTGCAAAGCAGCTTCACAGAAAATTTACATTAAATTTAGTAATAGCTTATCAGTGATGACTATGTCAAGGTTTTTTATAATTGCTTATAACAAACGAGAAATGTAATAAAATATAAAACAAATTCACATAGGTTTAAACTTTTAAAAACATTTTAATTAATTAATTAATTCATGAATTAATTTTTAGAAAAAAAATAAAATGAAGAGTTAATTTGCAAAAACCGATAAACGCCACTTAAAAAAAAAAAAAAAAGAAGATCTGAGTACCGTGCGATATTCTCCACATATAGCGCGATCTGAACCCTAAACACGTTTTGTCAAAAAAGCCGGTTTTGTCCACTTTCAAGGAGTCACAAGTTCACGTTTTACTGCAGAAACCGACAAGCGCCCTTGTTGTTTTCGAACAGAAGCCGATAAGTCCATTTTAGCGAATCAGCGCGCTGTATTCAGGTGAGGTGACAAGGTTACTTTCACTTTGAAAAGACATGCTAGCAGAGAGGAGTTTCGTCAAAGTTGGCTAAAAGCGATCAAGGATGGATAATTTCGACAAACTTGATTAACCTGCGATATCTTCTTCAGGGCGTAAAATGAAAATAAAAGCTGTTTTCACGGAACCTTGCAAAAGCAGCACATTACAATGGTGAGGGAAAAGCTAGGTGTATTGCGTGTAATCACATCCATACAGTCTATGATCACAACAACAACGTTTATCAGGCATCTACATTGTCATCTGAGGAGATTACAAAGATAAAACGAACGTTTTTGTTTAACTGAAACATGAGATGTGGAGTTATCTGCTTTTGCTACAAAACAAACTTTTGATATACAGGTGCATCTCAATAAATTAGAATGTCGTGGAAAAGTTCATTTATTTCAGTACTGTATATATAAAAAACATACTTTCAATGAGCTTGAATTGTATAAGTTACCAGTATTTGTTTAAGTTATTATTACTTAATCAAAACAACCCAACTGCAGTTTGACTGATATTATTTGGAATGCACAATAAAAACAAAAACAAAACAAAAAACATGATTTCTGAAAATAAATAAAAATGGGAGTTATCTTTTTTTTGCAAATGAACTTTTCAAATATTGAAATGCTTACAACAAATGAGCAATATAATAAAATATAAATAAAAAAATCACATAGGTTTAAACTTAGAACAAAAATAAAATCATGATAATCAGAGAAAACTACAAGTCTACGTTAAGGATAAATGGGTAAATAAATAAATAACCCATACTGTTTTTTTATCTTTATTTGAATTAACCAATATTTATAAGTGATGACAGTACGCTTTTTATTATTTATTTTTTTTTATCTGACATGAAATAACATTAGGTGTTCAGTGAAAGACAAGATCAATCATTTTCTCCAGCTCTCCTCAACAAACATCACAGAAAACAAATGGCTAAAATAAATGGCATACATGGTTGTCAAGCGATATAAAAGGTGCTGTGAGCTTTTGTTGAAATCAGAATGGATTTGAGTGTGTGTGTGCATAGGGCTGGGGGCTGAGGAAGGGGATTTCGAGTGTGTGTGGATGTGTGAACCAATGCACGTATCATGCCTGGCTTGCTTATCTACTGTTGTGAGAGCCAAACCATTTGGCTTGTTGTCAATAATCTTTGCAGGCAGCCTTCTCTGTCTTTCAGCTTTTGTCAAATTAGAAAGAGGAATTCCTCAAGCCGACTGAGTCATTAGCCTGTAGAGCCATTAGCTTGTTGTAAGGATTTCTGCCTGTCTTTCTCTTCGTCCACATAGCCTTTGTAGCTAATTGCCACGTTGGCCCTATTTACCATCCTTGACATTTCTTTTATAGTAACAAGGTCTTGACAAAGGATAACAAAGCTATGGACACTATGGATCACCGTGAGTGATATCAGACTACATTATTAACGTTTCCATACCCGTATCTCAAACTATCATCCATCACTGTAAGATCAGCAGGTTGTTTACAACAAACAAATGTGTTTTTTTTATCCTTTTATGGATGCGATGAGTTATCAAACTACAAACAAATCAAAGTATGGCATAAAATGCTCTGGAATAAATAATGATGTTTTTAATAGCTATCAATGTGAAGAAATAATCAAATAGTACGTTTATGGTTTGAACATTCAATGAGAAACAACATCAGCTACATCAATTTTCCAATTTAGGATGATCTACATTATGAAATTAGAGCCAAAACATATCAAGTATGTTGATTTGTATTGGAAAAACAAAAACAATATCCAGTAGAACTGGCCATAGTAAGTCTCTTATACCAATGAAGGTACATTAAAGGGGTCATATGATGCAATTTCATTTTTTCCTTTCTCTTTGGAGTGTTACAAGCTCTTGGTGCATAAAGAAGATCTGTAAAGTTGTTACTTACTAAAGTAATGAATGTGCCAGTCAAGGCTTAACTTCTTCCAGTGATTAAGGCATTATGACATAATGGGCATCGAAAGATGATGTCATAGTCTTTCACCCACATCCACTGGCCTGAAACAAGATTTAGTAGTCAGGTCAAAAGGCTAAGAGAGAGCTTTCAGCATCCAACAAGATTCATCAAGCTATTGCAACAGTTTGCTGTACAGTAAGAGGGTTTGCTTTTGTACGTTGAGTTTTCAAGTAGTTAGACAGAAAATTATATATGTTAACACACCCACAGTTCATTCCAAACTACTTATGACTTTATTGCAAAAGTAAGATGTTTAGCAGAAAGTTCAAGCTGCTTTTTTCCATACAATTAAAGGGAATGGTGAACACGGTTGTCTCAGGTTCCCATCTACTTAGGGTGACCATATGGGCCATTTTTACGGGACGGGTCCTTGTCAGGATTTCTATATTGCCTAAAATATCCAGGTTTTGGCTGTTTGCACTGTGCAGATCGATCGTTGTATGACATTCACGAGAGGTTGTCATTCAATGATCGCTTCAAGTCGAACGAACGAACAAGCACGTGCGCGTATTTGCATCGCTTTGATCGTTCTCTGTAGATCTCACCTTCTCACGCGCCATGATTGGTCGATTGTATACAATACCTGCATGTTATTGGTCTACTTTGGATGTTTTAAGCAATATAAAAATCCTGTCCAGGACGTGTCCCGTATGAACGGCACATATGTCCACCATACATCTACTTCCATTACAAGGTAAAAAAAAGAAGCAAGGACATTCAACATATACATTGCATTACATGCAAGAAAGGCAGTGTTAGACAAGACAAAGGAATGTTCATTTTTAGGTGTACTGTCCCATTAAAAGTAGCCTACTTTCTTACATCAACATATCTATTTCTCTCATAGTTTCTTTAACATTTACCTAATACTCAATGGCTACTGTTTAAAAGTTTATCCTAGCCATAATAAGAACCACAGATGCAACATAAGACATGTGAGACAGGATTTCTTTAAATAACCAAAGACATATGGAGTTGGCTGTACAGTAACCAGGAGTCTTAAAGTTTCTTTCCCACGGAAGTAAGAAACGGTGTTGTGACAGAATGAAATCCAGAAAGAGTATGTGAGAAAGTGATGTTGGTCCACAGCTGGACACTGACTGAAATGATCAATCACTTGAATATCATTCTTAATACCTTCTGCAACATACTTTCTCACAGTATACTTCAGTGCTACAGGGTTTGATCACAAGTGCAAAGCAAAAATCTCAATCTACAGGAGGTATTAATTACAAAAGTAAGAAAAGTATAATCTAAACCTCATTCACTGGAATAATTAGATGGACAGTCCAGATATTCTTTTGTTGTAAGCAGCGGGAAAAGGGGGGCCACTCTCAACATCCATTACTAAACACTTCCTTCGAGCACTTCTGACCTGAGGTGTCAGTCACCCGGTAATATTATCCCTCATTAAAACAGAGTGTACAAGAGAGTACGCTGTGTGATATCTGTAAAATTGGAGCATTATGTCAATATACGGAAATCACCACAGGGCAGCTTTGGCTATTCATTGAGCTACTACTGTAAAATATAGCCTAATCATAATGTAGTGTAGCTCATAATATCCATAAGTCATTGAGATGTGTAAAGTGATGGGCTACTGCATACTGCATATTACAATTGTGTAAATGAGACCAGATGTGATGTACAGTTCCTTAGTTCCTTAGAGTCCCCCTTGTGGAGAGAATTTATGTTCTCTGGCCAAAAACTGGCCAGGTCACAGTTATTAAACATTTAGAATTATTAATTATTTTTAGAAACTAAAAAAAACTATAGAAACTATTATCTGTGGTAACTGACAGCATGCTAAAATGTTGTCCATAGATATTAATTTAAATAAATAAATAACAGCTTCTAATATTTCCAACACATGTACCAGGAAGATTAAAAATAATCATGATAATAATCCACACAATCCAAAAACATCCAAAGAGGCATAAAAAAAAACACAAGAGCGTGAAAAATCAAGAAAAGTAGAGACAAAGGACAAGGTGGAAGGAGAATAAAAAGCATAAAATTTAATCAAATGTGTGGAGAGCGAGGGACAGAAATATATGGAGAGACAGAAGGAGAGAGGAAGGAGGGGGAGGTTGAGTATGAGACACAGAGGTGAAAAACCAGAGAGCCAAAAATCAGAAAATGAGATGGAAATTAAAAAAGAAAGAGGGTGAGGACCTCCCGAGTGTGAAGAGAGAAAGAACACGTCCAGAAAGTGAGAGAGAAAGAGTGTCGTCTCAAAGGTAGATAGTGAGAGTGCTCGAGTGATCAGTCTGGTCTTTGTATTTTGGCTGGGAGCCAGGCAGCGGCTGTCTGAAATGAGGTAAATCATTTTGAGCCTGAGAGTAGCACATTGAAAAATGATCGGCTCAGCTAGGGATTGTCTCGTTCCCTCAGTGAGCCCAGGGTGGAAATCCCCAGCCAGACCCAAATAAATGAAGCAGTCTGAATCTAAATGGAAAATGTTCTAATTAAAAAGAAAAAACGGAGAAGAAAATCCCCAAGAATTACTGTACTGGGAAATGCTGTGATTCTTTAGACTATGTTTATATTTGCATGTTAATCCATTTATCTATTTTACGCAAAGTAATTGCATGAACTTTTACAATGCATGCATTTAAAAGTGCAAATTTCTACACCAAATAGCTGGCTGACTTGTTCAGATTTCTTTTAAAAGCATTAAAATATGTTGCAAATAGTTTGAAAGCTCTGCACACTCTGGGCTTTTCTCAAATTAACTTCCTGATGTGCATCATTGGATGTTTTTTCAAACTGTATTGAAGGAGTTCCCATGCATGCTGGCATTGTAAACCACTTTTCCTAAACAAACCCTAAGCTGGTTTGCTCATCTTCGTTGGTCTTCCAGCCTGGTCAGGCTGCACTGTTGACTGGTTCCAGATGGGTTTTGGGCACTTTTCAGCAGGTCAGGCAATGAGACCAGCTGGTCACACGGATAAACATCAGCTTAACTAGGTAAGCCCAGCTAACCAACACCAGCTGGAGTAAGTGAGGTCTTTTTTTTTTAAAGCAGAGCCCAACTCTGGTTATTTATTTTATGTTTTCCCCCAAGAAGTTCATACATATAAAACAAAACTAACATCTAAAAAATTAATTTCAAGCATTTAAGCCAAGGCTCTTCAGCTCCAGTCCTGGAGAGCCACTGTCATGCAGACTTTAGTACCAATCCCAGTTTAACCCACCTGTTTCTAATTTGCAAGTCAGTTTGAACACCTTGATTAGCTTGTTCAATGTGTTTGGTCAGGACAGGGGTGTCCAATCCTGCTCCTGAAGGGTCACTTTCCAGCAGAATTTAGCTCCTACACACCTGCCTTATGATCATGAAGACCTAAATTAACTGGTTCAGGGGTGTTTAATTAGGATTGGGCCTAACCTCTGCAGGACAGTGGTCCTCCAGAAGCAGGACTGGTCAACTCCTGGTTTAGGGTTAAGCCGAAAATATACTTCTCTTGTCTGCATTCCCCTCCGTCTCATGGACAGTTTGCATGATGTAATTTCCAGCATTAGTACAGTCTGCTGATGTTTGCAGAAGCAGCACATGTGTGAGTGATTTGAGCAACAAAAGTCTTCCAGATCCTCTAGTTCCAAATGCATCCTTCTACTCTCACAGCCAAAAGAAAAGACTTTCAAAGGCTTGCGGATTTAACTGTGCATGAGAGTTTAGTACAACCAAAGCCTTTAGAGCAGGGCTGTCCAAACCTGTTCCTGCAGGACCACTGTCCTGCAGAGTTTAGCTCCAACCCCAATTTAAAACACTTTAACCAACTAATACAAGGTCTTCAGACCTTCTAAAAACTTGGAAAGTTGGAATTGGTTGGAGCTACACTCTGCAGGACATTGGCCCTTCAGGACTATAGTTAAAAAGAGCCTTGATTTAAACATTAGCCTTTTGGTCAATAGGTTTCTACGATCAAAAGAAAGTCAGTTACGTCCAAGTTTTTAAATTGTACTCTACAGGAGGGTCTATTTAGCAAACATTCTCTATTTATTAAGTGTTTGTTGTGGGTTTGCGGCCTATTGTGCATTTACTAGCATGCTTGGCTAGCAGCTAGGTGCTAACGCTTCAGTTCCTGCTTCCTGTGCTAGCTAATAAAACAGTAAAATAAAAATCAAAGTACCACCAAACCTGTCCACACTGTCAAGCCTACCACCTCCAATAATACCAACAGCAAAGAAAAGAGAGCATGATTCTGTTAACAGTGCATGGAAAGGGGCTGCAAAAGCATTTTCAAGAGGTGGTGAGCGAGTAAACGAGAAAAGCATTGTTGTTTTTTTGCTGTTCCTAAATTACCCCCTCAATGGCATCTATGAAGAGACAGGATGTGCAGCTAATCCAGGCTTGGCTTGTTGTGGCTTAGCCACGGTGGGGAGGCAGAACAGAAGCCATAAACATGGCCAGGGTTTTTTGTTATTTAATGAGTTGCAGCGTTCAAACCCGAGCCCCTGGGGTAAAGCTCTGGAAAGCCACAAAATGAAGATAGTAATGGGGTTGTCATTTTTTTTTTGAAGATGCTCTCTTGTTATTCATGTGAGATGTAGACTGGTTGCTCTCCCAGAGTTTGTTTAAAAGCACAGCAAGCTAACGTTTAAGGAAGATCAATTCCATTTCAGCAGAAAACTGACAGATAACCAAAACTCACGTCTCTCTCGCACACTCCCTCTCCCTGTTTACAAAGATTACCATCTACTTTCATCTCATCCGTGATACATCTCTCTATCTCTTCCCTCTGCACCGCTAGGATTTGTTCTACAGGTAGGCAACCCACAGCATTGGGTTTCACTAAAAGGGTGTTGAGGAAAAGGAATTTAATTACAGGACAAGTGCGTGGAACGGGATAATCCTGTCTCCAGACGCTACAAAAAGTGCAACCCAAGTTAGGAAGGTGTCGGTGAAACTAGCTGACGCCGCAAGGTCCGATCAGACGCCTGGCATGCTCTTGACCAGGACCTTGAACTATGCTTACGTGATTATGAAGTTTCAGCCTTTTCAGATACAAAACTAATTACAAATTATGGTCACTTTGCCCATTAGGTACAAACAGAAGCTTTTCAACGTAGGGTGGCCGAGCATTGCAGATAGGGAAAGGGGACAAAAAGAGCATCCTACCGCTCCACCTCGCCTCGGCACTCATTCATTAATCACTGTCTGGCAGGGAGGACACCTAACGCTTATTTATTTGCACACTTTAACTCGGAGGCTATCACAACAAACAACCCCAGTGGCTGCTGGGAATATTTGTGCATGATTAATCAGAGATGGCCTGGAACAACAGGGTAGGGGATGAAGAGGGGAAAGAGAAAAAGAAAGTGACCAAGGAAAGGGTAGAGGACAGAGGAAAAACAGATGTGCTGGAAAGAAGGTTGGGGGATGAAGGATGCCTTTGGGTTGTCATAAGATCATTTTGGTAATATTGAAGCAAGAGGGAGTTTAGGTAAAAATTAGGGTTGACAGTCAAATAAAATATTTATATACATTAAGTGCACATAAAATAATACATAAAAAATTACTTTTTCAAACATGCAAATTGCCCATTCTAATATATCAAAATAAATAAATATATAAATATATTTTTTTTTAAATCACTGGAAATACAAACACAGAAATGAATGAAAAAGATGAAGAGGAAAAAAATCCTGTTTTATGGACATGCTTTTGCCGCTGTCTCTCACTGGTGTTTGCATTAACATTTTTATGAATTTTAAAGTGTTTTGCAATGTGCATTTTTCACTTGTTGTGCTTTGATGATAATTAAATTTCTCCATATGAAGAATGCAAATTATTTTAATGCTGTTAAATGTCCCACCTGGGTTTGATTTACAAATAATTGAGCCATAAGTTGGGGTCTGTTAAATGGGACTTTTGTGTGCACTGCAGAAGTTAAGTTGTTAACAATTATTTCATTATATATTGAAATAATTGTCAACGACAAGACTTTGACAACCATAGTCAAATTTATGTAGGTAAAGACACAACGCACCAAGGGAAATCAACATCCATCTGTGCTATTTGCCTCCCATCCAAAAATGCAATAAATATGTCAATAGTCTTTATTGACTAATGATCACGTTGTCATAGACAGAAAGATGGATGTTCCCCTAACCATACAGGATGAGACAGATTACAGTTACCGGGTTCATAAGACTAATAACATCATTCAAATGACTTCATATAGCCACCAGTGTATGAGAAGATTATTACATTCAGTGGTGACCTTCACACTGCGATATAATCATTACCACTGCAATGTGCATAGATGTGCTCTTACACGGCAGGAATGCTATCAATCCATTCGATGTGACGCATTCTCACAGCTTATAGTCTTGCTACGGACAAAAACCAAGAACCATGCCATTAAGAAACCCATAGGTTATAGCAATAACCCACAGTATGTCCATTAATAACAGCCCTACGTATAAGCTTTTACGAGCGCCCTCTGGTGCTACTGCAGGAATTCAGGGTTTGGGTACTAGCAACTTAATACTGAAAATAGAGAAAGTGAGACAGCGCTAATGGGATTCTCAGCTCTCTGCAACAGGCTCTCTCACATGCTGGGTCATGAACTGATTACAGGCTGTAATCCACTCCATTTCAGACAATCTGCATGCAGAGTAGCTTTCAACAAATAAAAATAGCAGATAAACTCTCTCTCGGTTTCTCATTTCCACCCCACCCCACTCTTTACCACAAACCTTCACTGCCTCAATGTGCTGTGAAAACAATTTTATATCCTATAAAATAATCATTAATATTCTATGAACCAAAACTGAGAAACTTCAAACTACTGAGATTAGTTTTACAGACCACTTACCTGAACAATTGTATGGGCTACATACAGCACGCAGTCAACGTATGGCTACCCTTACGAAAATTAACCATGGTTTACTACAAATAAAACAAACAAACAAGCAAAAAACACGGTTACTATAGTTAAACTATGGTAACTACAAATTAACCATGGTTTTGCTACACTAACCATAGTTTAACCATGGCATTTGCAGTAAAACTGTGGTTATACAAAAGGTAATCAATACACCAAAACACATGGTTACACTTTTACTACAATAAATCCATGGTTAATTTTCGTAAGGGTAGTTAGCATGGTTTTGTTAGCCCTTATTGCTAGATGCCATTGTAATGCACAATTTGGTCCGCCTGCTGAATCCAGTCTAACCTACCATGCTTTGAGCTTATACCTAAAAGTTGGCTTGCAAAATATATCCATATATGTTCAACAGACGGATCAAATTTTCCCTGAAATGCTACTGTCGTAGGCCACAAAAAGCATTAGCAGACAGTCTAGTGGCAAAACAATTTTATATCCTTTAAAACAAACTATTAATATTCAATGAAGCAAAATGGACAAAAAATAACACACTGAGAGAGACTTTTATAGACCAGCTTTCTGAACATTTAGTCCATCTGTTGAATCAAGTAAAAGCTAAGCTAAGCTAGCATGCTATAAGCTAACACTGAACGGTTTGCTTAAACATAAGATCCAACTCGATTCCACAGGCAGACCTAATTGTTCCTAAAGCGCTAACAATACGGGGCAGCAAAAAGCATTAGCAAACAACCTGGCAGTAAAACTGAGCACCCATGAGTAAAGATGGCAGATTTCAATTTCCTGCACCACCTGGGCAACTGCTATAGAGATTCATATGAATGCTAACATACTCTGCAAGTATTATATATATCCTTAAGCAACAGTAGAGGCTATAGAAATTCCTTAATTTAATCAGTAGTACGTGTCAGTAGAGTGTGTTCGTAATGACAAGCAACAGGGATCTCATTGAGTAGTCTGGAATTTTGGTTGAGTTGCGCTAAAACATGCTACATGAATAAGTATGAACTGTGCACTTGGGTGGTATTGGGCTGGGAAATCAGAGGAAGGTTGAACACTAATTAGACATAACGCTGTTTTCAGATTTTTTTTTTTCCTGCTCAGGCTCAAAGCTTAACCGGCTGGATCGTGATGGGATTGTGAACCACTGCTTTTTGTTCTCTCTAGCCACAACAGAGGATATTCGGGCTGGATGGCCTCATGGGAATTTTTAACTTCAACCACATCTGCGGTCTGAAAAGACAATAGGTAATAAACCTCTAAATGTATATTCCACTCGGTCTGGTAACACAATTAATAACCATCTGATCTGTATTCCACAAATCCGGGCAAACCGGAGACCTCTTTAGAACCGCCGCCAGTTCCCTCTTCTTCCTTATTTACTGTTTTCCCTAGTGAAATGGGTTTCAATTGTTATTTAGGGTTTGTTTTAATCAGCATTCTCGAGAAGTGGAAGCTTTGAGATGACTAATAAGGTGGTGACGGTAACTTGTCTGTCATGCATTGCTTACTGTGTGAAGTACAGAGCTGAAGCAATTAAGAATCAATCCTTGTTTCACTACCAAACCGTAGGAAGCTTGAGAGCAGCTACAGCCTCTATTATGAGTACTAGCATACATTTCCAACCACCAAGAATGTATTTTTCCGCACTATACAAGAGATTAACTACAGTATAATCTCAGTTCAAAAATACTTTTAATAACCTAAAGGCCTGCAAACAGCATCACTTTTCCCTGACTGACATATGGAGACCCCCCCCCCCAGGCCATAAGGCAGTTGGAATTTGATT
>NW_015629560.1:197239-237638 GCF_001515625.1 Sinocyclocheilus rhinocerous
CTGACATATGGAGACCCCCCCCCCAGGTCATAAGGCAGTTGGAATTTGACTGATTTTACAGAATTTATTTCCTCTATAGTGTTGCAGTAAACATCAGCTCTTCCACAGCCCCATGTCTATTGAGTCCATACACATGAGTCAGCAGATCCATGCCATCTAGGGGACTCGCTGATGCCTGCTGCTCTTCCTGTGGTGACCGTATGCAAGTGGGCTGGATAGTCTTCCTGACACAGCAGTTTTCATGCTTTTCCCTGAGCTGTCACAGACCCCCAACTGTAAGCATGAAAAACACCAACTGTTTGCTGTATACGTACTTGTTTATTCAGGAAAAAGGTTTAGGTAGGTGCTTTATTATGCCCAATTTGCATAATTGTCCCCCAAAATGCCATGTTTTGTATCTTCTGTTCTGCCCTGTTCCATACTTCAAATTTAATTTGAGCCCTTTTACACTTCCTGGGTGTTTCAGTAAAGTGAAAGGAAGTGTATCGGTTCCTTCAAACCACCTTTTAATCTGTCAAAGGATGCATACCGCAATGTGAAACGCTAAAGCCCTGCTAA
Organism: Sinocyclocheilus rhinocerous; assembly: GCF_001515625.1. Classification (NCBI taxonomy): domain Eukaryota; kingdom Metazoa; phylum Chordata; class Actinopteri; order Cypriniformes; family Cyprinidae; genus Sinocyclocheilus; species Sinocyclocheilus rhinocerous. The sequence goes on from NW_015629560.1 coordinate 197,798, forward strand.
AGTTATAGAATAAATGCTAAATTATGCATAACTGTGTCCCGGACAACACTGAAGGGTCACCTTCTTGCACAAGGACTTCAAAATGATGGACACTATTGGTCAAAAGTTTAGAATAATTATGATGTTTTAATGCATTTGAAAGAAGTCTCTTATGCTGACTAAGGCTGCATTTTTTGACCAAAAATACAGTAAAAACAGTGATATTGTAAAATATCATTACAATTTAAAACATCTGTTTTCGGTTTCAATATGTTTTAAAATGTAATTTATTAGTGCGATGCAGAGCAGTCGTTAGTCCAGTCTTCAGTGCCACACGATCCTTCAGAAATCATTCTAATTAGCTGATTTTGGTAAGTCTTGTTCTGCTTAATATTTTTGGGGAAACCATGCTACATATTTTTCAGGGTTCTTTGATGAACAAAGTTTGAAGAAAAGCAGCTTTTGTCACACTATAATTGTCTTTACTGTCATTTTTGATCAATTGAATGCATCCTTGCTCAATAAAAGTATTTATTTCTTTTTAAAAGAATCATACGGACCCCAATCTTTTGACCATAGTGTATATCTCTTTCTCGGCTGACCACTTGTGATCCGATCTTCCGAGACAGATGTCAATACCAGGTGTAGTAATGGGGTCCAGATGTCCAGTCAACTGAGGTTTGAATGCTGTTGTATCATGTGAGAACATTTCACTGTGAGAAACACAGATGTGCAAAAAGCTGTTCAAGTAGCTGGTGATGTTTTGATGAGGAAACACACTCTTCACAAGTTTAGTTATCTGGTAGTCTATTTTCTGTAAATGAATTGCTGTCACTACACTTCTAAACAGAGTGGGGACATACAGTTAACAGAAAAGAGTTTGTGTAGAACAAATGCAGAAAGCTTCAAGGTTGTGGCATATGAGAGAGGATCCATTGTGATGCTAAAACGCTGACAGTACATTTGTTTCACAAGTGCTTCAAAGGTGAAGTCTGCCTCCTTTCAGACAAAACAAAGAAGCTTTAGTGTTCTTCATGTTTTCTCGAAGGTGATAATCACCCCAGTGAGAGCTGTTTGGGCTGAGAGACTCACAAAATGGGGGTTATTCACACAACCTGGGGGTGTGTAAAAAGCAGGAAGATGTGGGGAATAATAGAGAGAGGGTGGGAGACATTCAGTGGAGGTGGTCACAGGTTACAGAGGAGTGATTTTAAGTGGTGACATTTTGTAAAGGTGTGGGGGTGAAGACAAGACAGAAGAAGCAGGACCACCGACATGACGTCAACACTGTACAGTATAACAAACAACCACTATTTATTTTTTTTGTAATATTATATTTCAATGATATTTTGTTCTAGACATTTTAAAATTCTGTATATCCGTGTGTAAAGTGCATGTATGTATACATGGGAAAAATTAATTAAGTCTCTTATGCTCACCAGGACTGCATTTATTTAATCACACATACAGTAATACAGTAATATTGTGAAATATTATTAGAACTTAAAATAACTATTTTATATTTAAATATCTTTTAAAATGTAATTTATTCCTGTAATGCAAAGATGAATTTTCAGCATCATTACTCCAGTCCTCAGTGTCACATTATCCATCAGAAATGATTTATTAATTGATGTTATTAATGCTTTTTGAAAATATAACATTAATAGTATATATTTTTTCTGGATCTGTCCATTTGGACACATCAATACTTCAGAGCAAACCCCCTGAGGAAAGGAAGTGGGCTTGGCTTGAGCAGATCCCTGGGGCCGCTGGCCTAGAGTGATAGATCCATCAACACCTCCATCATCCACCCTCACCACCCAAAATCACACAGCAGAACATCTCACGGCCCACCGCAGGCTCTTCACACCTGGACACTCTGCCCTGAGTGCCCCCCTCCTTCCCAGCCTTCATTTCTCCAGTAGCAGCCTCGGCTGCTCCCGTGACCATTACACACACACACACACACTAACAGACAAACTCAAGCTTGACCGCATAATTAGGACTGGAGACCACAAGCTGGAGGTTCAGCCAGAGTAAATACACAGTAAAACAACAAGGCACATCTCAACACAGAACTGTCAACAAAACCGATCCTACTGCAACTAAAGTCAACGATCAAGGAGATTTTTTAGTATCAAATGTTTGAGAATGAAACTTCCATGTTCACAAAATACATAGAATACACTACTTCTTTAAAAAACTTGTGGAGAAGCATTTGCAAAGCAAGATTTATTTGATAAACTGATTCATTGATTCACTTGAGTAATGACTAGGGAAAAACTCATGCAGAAGTATTTGCAAAGCCAGATTCATTTGAGAAACAGCAAATTGCATTGATTCTTTCAGACCGTTTCAATAAACCAGTTTAAAAATGATTCATGGGTTCATTTGATTCATCACTCAAACGTATTGACAGAAACACTTATTTAAACACTGCTTTTTTATCACTTTTCAAATATATTACACAGATTGTTTAAAATTGTCTGCCATACACCTGAGTCATGCTTTGCAAACTGGTCCAACTCAATCATTAAAAAGAATCACATAAAACACAGTCAGATGTCCAGAAGGTCCCAAAGAACCATAATTTCTCAATTTAAACCAGCAATTTCAGTAAATAATCTGAAGTCAAACTTTTAATCTCAGAACACAAATTTATCTAACATGGTGACTTACTTCAGTTTCATGGTGCCGCTCCACTTATTTTCCTCCACACTCCATGATTTTCTCTCCCTCCAGCTGCGAGTGTCGGTGTGGGGCATTAGTCCGAGTCGGCCCACCATGTGTGTGGATTCACCTCACTGCCTACCAGCTCACTGCATCAGTGTTTTCAAAGTAACTGCACATTGGTGTGTTTGCCACTATCAGCATTGACCGAAGTGCTCCCGTTTCCCAGCTCTTGTCACGCAGCTGCGCAGCAGGGCCCGGCTCCCCTCCAGGGCCCCGACTACTCAGCATTAATCTGTTTTCCCAATTTGTCCCTGTGAGGGATTAGTGCTGTCACTCAAAAAGCAGCCATCCACATGGATCATTTGCCTGTTTCTTTCTCCTCTGCTCTGTTCCTCTGTGTACTTTCTCTATCTCTCCATCTCTCTGCCCCTCCTCTCTGTTTCTGGATATCTTTCTCGCTGTAATCCTCGCTGTGATGGGTGGCCTACGGAGCCGGCGTTATCAGCTTAGCTGAGTGCTGTTGTGACTGTGTGCAAGAACTCTCAACAACCCCTCACTTCTCATTCACTCACCTCTCCACTCCGCAGTCAACCATCCCCCATGTCACCATCCCATCGGCTCCATTAGAGCCCCGTCCCCTTGTCCCACCCATCAGAAGACCACTGTCCACATTAGCATTGGCACAGCATGTGGGTGGAAAGGTGAATGGCATCCCCCTGTTTACAACTCTTGGGATGCTTTATCATTATTGCCCCACTACAGCAGTAGAAGGAAGCAAATTGTCCAAACAATGAGATTAAACGGATGCATTTATGTACCTAATTGATTTTAAATTGGAGCACACAGTGAGAACTCAAGAATTGGGGGCAATGCTAGTCATAAAGCGGTAAGCACCCAAATGCATCAACTGACCTTTCATTACAAGAGGAAGAATTGTTAAATATGTACTAACTTATATGCCGTTAGCCACTGATGAAAGGTTACTTCAAAGCTTTGCAGTCTTTGGTAAGTATACAGATGCAAAACAAATGCAGACTAAATGGGGGCTCTTTAAATGTGCATTCAGTAGTTTGGTGCCAATTTAAAAAGTTTACACAGTAAGAAATAATTAGCGTTATCTGAATGGTGTACACTCATGAGATGAAGACTGTACTAATTTATTTACTTATTCCTCATGCTCATTGGTTCTGTAGATACTCAAGTAGCATGTTGTTTGGTGATGTGAAGAGTGAAAATTAGACAATATAACACTTATTTTGTGTTTTACCAGCGGAAACAATGGGAAATTAGTACCTGTATAGCCGTAAAAGCTGAAAAGACTTAAAGTCAGAAGACAGAAAGACAAAAACGAAGCACGTTCACGAGAGTCTGAAGTGCAAGCTTTATGTCGCTTCCTATTGAGACGTAATCTTTTTATATAGGTTGAGACTTCCAAGGTAAGCACAAGTACCATTTTGATGAACAATACAACACAGGTATCCTCTCTACTGTAAACAAGCACAGTGCCAGCTCACATGTGAGTTTGCGCCCACAAATACGTCAGGAAGACAGCAAGCTTGCACTCTAGATTCTCGTGAATGAGCTCAGGGCCATTTGCCTTAGGCTATGGATTACAAGTAAATAATGTTCAGTTTCTTGCATAGACAGGTCATTTCACTTCATAAGACCTCAATATACAGTATATCGTTAGGAGCCATGGTAATAAATTTGTGTTGCCTGTATATGCATTTCTGACTCTCAAAGTGATAGTATCTGGGAACTGCATTTTATGAACCACTAAGGACGACGGTTTCAGATAAAAATCTTTACTGTTCAACTGAAGAAAAAAGTTACCTACATCTTGTCTGACCTGAGAATGACTAAATTAACAGTAAATGTTCATTTTTGGGTGACCGATTGCTTTAAAGTGCAGGAAGAACAGTGATGCTAATGCTAATACTAGCTAGAGAATGCCCCTATAACAGGAGGTATGAGTAGATTAATTGATAACAAAACATATAATGTTCTACTTCAGGCTTTCTGTGAACAAATGTACCATCTATTCTAGTTGGAACAATTGCACTAGCACCAGGAAAGCAGTTCAGATGTGGCACAAGAATGAATGTAATTTTCACAGTTCATGTGAACTAACGCCTCCCTTTCCCACTTTTATCTTCAGTTGGCAATTATGTTTATTCAAGGCCCAGCATATACATGCCATGAATTAACTTCCCTTTGTTTCTATGGTTACTCCTTAAGACCAGTGCAACAAAGCACTTTGGCTGCTCAACTCGTCTGGTGACAGTCTGGATTGTTGTACGTGTAATTACGGTGGAATGTTTACTCCAATCATAGTCATTACTGTTCAAGCTCACCTGGACAGGCAACTGAAAATGAGTGCTAGGCCATAAAAAACATTTCACCGTGTGTTGTGCTCAATGCCACTGCAAGTCTGCATACCGCCAAACAGCTGTGCCTCTCAATGCTGACCTGCATGCATGCACGTACAAGTATACACCCTCCATTTACACACCTTGAAACCTTGGAATGGGCAGTCAACTAATGAATTGTGGCAGCAGTTTAAAAGAAATGAAGTTCGGACTTCACACAATGTCTATACCACACGTGAATGAGCATCACATGTAGACAGTGAAAACAGTATCGCTTTTATAAGAGAAGCCTTGTCACGTCACCACTCACTCCTAGTGAAGACACTACAACCCTCTCAGAGAAGAGCTGTTTTGTCACAAATTCACCTACAATTATAGATTTCTTAAAGTGAAAGGCATTTTACACTGTATGCAATCTTGTCATCCATACATACACATGAATGGCACTGAAAAACAAGCTAGCAAATGCTAAACGACATGGTACATTTGTAAGATTATGTAAATATTGCGTTCCGTGCTATATGAAAGTGATATATAAATTAACAATATTTATTTATTTTTCTCCATAAACATCTATCCTTTACATTCCAGGACGAACCAAATTTTTTCTGTGCTAAAAAAACTGCTGCTGAAGGTTTTGCTGGACAGCTTAAGGCCAAAGTATACTTTGGTTTTTACACGTACGCAAGGGTCACCAGAATAGTATACGCAATTTTTGTAACAGGTCGCATATGCTCATTGAATCTCTTTTGAACTAATCAATTGCTCCACAAGGTGGCAACACTGGCACTGGAGGTTATTTCACAGTAGAAAATGAAACCAAATAGACGGAATAACAACAGCAACAAATAGCGGAGACTGCAACAACAACAGACACCCGCATTGACAAGCACCTGTGTGAGGGGTTATGAAATAGCAGCAACTTTAGTTTAAAAGAGTACTTAGAGAGAGTACTTAGATATAAGGTATTTTTATTGGCCATAACAACCTGATCTCATGGCAATTCATACATATTTTATGAGGTGGCTAATTTATACGACCTCACTTGTACAAATTTGTAAATTCGTACTAATTAGCCATCTCGTAAAATATGTGCTACTTGGTCATGAGATAGCGTTGGTCATAACTTCTGGAGAGAAATAGCACAGACACGGGACTAAGATGAAGCTTTCCAGAGTGCATGTGTCAACCGCCTATCAAATGGAGTATACTTTGTAAGGCTACATGTTCTACTTTACACATATGCTAGCCTTAATTTTACCATGTATTTGATCACTTCTGATTGGTCAGCAACATACTGCAGCAGTAAATAATTAAAATATATACAAGACTAATTAGGTGCTCAAAGAACCCACAAAATAGTGAACTTGCCCAAACCTCCAGTGAAAGGATTGTATTTGGTACTTTCCCATTTAAAACTTTTGACACCCACATATACAACATACACACCAAATCTTTTACCATTCATTGCACATTTTTTACCCACATGGACAGCCGCTCTGATCTCTAGACAGACAAATCTCTCAACCTCATTTTCTTTCTCTTTCTCTCATCCCCTTTGGAGTCAATAGAGCACGTGGCTATCTAAAACAGTCATATCCTTTTAATCAGTTCTACCCCAACTCCCACCTAGCAAAGGCTCAGATGATTCACTCACATGACCCTGTACACGATGCTCAGTTCAGGGTTGTTTTGAACCATTTCATCTCGCGGAGCACCGAGGTGGAATAGCAAAGCACAGCAGACTATTGAGTGTGACAGTGCATCCTGAAGCTCTGGGAAGCTCTTTGGGCCCTCTGTCTGTATTCATTATAGGAGCCAGCTAGAATGTCAATACACTAATCATATGCTCCGTCACTCTGGAGCATATGCCGAGAAGGGGGGTTAGGGAAAAGTCAACTTCTCAGCCATGCATCTAGCCATCATCCGCTCCTCTGTTTTCTTACTAGTTGCCCACTAATATTTATACAGTACAGGCTGAAATAAAGAAAGTTAAATCACCTTATGGAAGCCAAAGATGCCTTACAAAAAGACTATGGAAACATGGTTCAGCAATCATGGTACTTTGATTTACCTTGGCACTGAGTGCCTTATTCATAGACTAAGGTACTTAAACAGTACTTTATGTGGGTACATTATGTGGGTGTCCATTTATAAGGTAATACCATTATATATATATTTTTTGTAAAGCAATTGTAAGGTAACACCTTGCATTAACGTGATTGAATTACAATAAGATAACACTTAATACAAGCCAGGTTTACAATAATTGCACCCAATACACATTGTGATTCAATCACTGCAACCACATTCAGCGGTGTTCAGGGATGGATGCTGATCACTGCTGTTCTGAAAATTATTTTTCATAAAATGTTATTTGAAATCAAAGATCATAACAACACCTAAAGGTTGACTGGATACAGATTGACCTTGTCCCTCGTCACTTTCTCCTCCAACTCTAATTGTAATCTAATTAACATTTTACTTACAAGAGAGGATCCAGCCTCCTGCTTGTTGTACAATAAGAATAACTGCAGGTCTGGATGTTCACTACCAGCCCTTGATTTAAATTTAGAAGTTTGATAATGACTCCTTTATAGGATGCTCTTCATTAATTTTTTGGCACGCCTGAAAGCAAGGTGTTGCACTGGCATTTCTTATTCTGCATACTCTGATCAAGTCAAACATCTGTGGAAAGGTATCTGGAGGTCTTAGTGAACTGCTAGGTGGAGCAAGTTATTAGTCTTGATTTTAATTAAACAGCAATTAATATTTTATACCAGTTTCACACCTTAAATAAGCAGTTTACTGTTAATCCATCATGTGTCACTTGTGCACAAACTAACACTAATGCATATTTATGTCCAGAAAGCAGCTAGTCAAAGTCTTTTTAAGAAAAATCACACAACAGGCACCATATTGAGCATTTCTATCACTCATACATGTATGAGTGGATTGTCCCTGGCGTATGCAATCTCTGATAGTGCAGTTCTTCAATTTCTCAGCCTTTGGTTACTAATTTAATGCTAGTTACACAAATTAGTGGCTGTTAGTAACAAACAATCAAGTATGTCCCATATTCAGCATTCAAAGAATGCCAGGGTGTCCAAAATAAAAACTGACCTCATTCCTAACCATAACAATAAAATTCCTGGTAGGCACTAGTATTTGGGATGAAACAAGAGGTGGTACCCAACATAACTTCCTACTTCTTCTGTTCATCCACCCAGGAGTTTAAATTAAGAGGGAAAAACAAATCTATTTTCTCTCTCTTCCTCGTCATTATGTTTCTGTGACATAGCAGTCTCCCTGCGTATCCGCTTCTTTTGAGATCAACTCCAAAGAAAACAGACGTGCAATTATACATCAGACTGCAAACATTAACCTTGTCCTACATGGGGTCACATCTGTCTGTTGTCTCAGAATGACCCGGAAGTGCTTGGGCAGGTGGCAGCATCCCAAGTGGATCTAAAAACTTAGCTGTCGTCATTCTCCACAAAGGGAGAGGCCCCTGATCACTCTTTAATGTCCCATGTTGTCACTTGGCTTGAGAAATTTGTCAAATGTGTTTTCCAGGACCATCCCAGAAGAGTTCCTGTCACCAGCCTTTTGCAAATACCAGTGGAATTGAGAAACTAATACATTGAAGCAGTGATCTAGTAGACACGCAACTCTACAGGGATAATCCTACTGGAGCAACATAGGGTTAAGGTGCCTTTCTCAAGAAGGAACTCTTCTGGTTGCCAGTCAATAGTTACTATGCCACGCCATCCTATAATAATATACCACATCACACCAAGTCCAAAATCTGTAACCTTGATTTTTAGTTAAGGTAAAGATCCAGAGGCATCTAGTTTGCTACCATGCTTTGCTACATAAGGATGTTTGAGGGTCCATTAAGTGATCTATGTTGAATTCTTACCTGATGAAAAAGGATGCCGCAGCTGAAGTGGGATGATCAGAGGAAGCAGACACAGCCTGGCCAAAATGACCCGGACTTCTCTGTCTGGAGGGAGTCAGGGACACTCTGGAGATGGTGGTATCTGAATGCCATTCGTTCTGCTCTGCTTGACCTACGAGGCCTTGTGTCTGGGGTGGGGAGAAGCAGGAGAGGAAATGCTTCAAACTCTGGATCCCAATAATATGACATTAAATTACCTTCTTACATAGTTCCATGAATCACACGCCTAGGTCACGGAGGATCACACCTTCTTGAAGGAATAGAGCAAGTCCTTACAAGGAGCAAGAGGCAGTTCCCTTATGGATTATGTTTCAAAGGTCACAAATAAAAAGAAGGAGGTAACACTTACTCACATGCATTTATCATAAAGTACATAATTAACCACCAGGGAGGAACATTATTCCCTGTACTAAAGGTATGAATAGGGTTTCAGTGGGTAGAGATTAGACCGATTCACAAGAAATGTGAAATCCTTAGCCAGAATCATAGTAAGATTCAGAGGTTGTCAATCCAGACATGGGTCCACCAGGTCTCCCATGATTTGAGGCAATACAGGCAAGCTCTCGAGAAAGTGGACAGGTCAAGAAACTAGTCTTCTATCAGTGTCTCCAATGGTGTTCCCACAAAAGCTCAAAATCTGGGTGCTTGATATATGCATGATTCTACAAATCGACTCTACACTGTGATATTTGAAATGCTGTTACATAATTCTTGCATGAAGTCTGTGAGAAATATCTTTTTTGCAGATAATAAAATAAAACATCTAGAACATATTGGTTGGTAGTTGTTAAATATTCTTGCACTGGAGCCCATTCATTCACTGACGTTTTCATTATTTTACCAGAGTTGCTCTTTGTCTCCGAGGCTTGTGAGTAACTAAGTAGCTTAAACCCACAATCAATATGATCTGTCAAGTGCTTGTTTTGAATGTAGGCAGTGTGTTAAAAGGCTTCAGGTAAGGTTGGGCAATTTCCCAGAGAATATCATGAGTTAGTCACTGACAGCACATTGAGCAAATGTCGTCTATGTTGCGGTGGTTGTGCATAATGGCTGGATTCGTGTTTGCTCTGGATTCATGTCTGGCAACTAAAATAACATCATTAACAATCTTTTCATGAAGCATAGACCATCCAGTGCGTGATGCGTCAACAGAACTCTGACAGGAGAACTATTTATTTATGGATGACATATGAGCTCCATATATCACAAACCTTCAGACATATGGAAGGATTACTCACACGAGATGGAGTACGACAAGCAGCATCCATTCTGTTTCTAGTCTGCACTTTGTTGAACTGTGACATTTGGTTGAATAATTACTATTACATAAGCTTCAACTGATTTGAGGGTTGGAGGGTTTTGAACAAAGGCAAAAGGTTTTGTTTTGTTTGAGTTGTTTACGTCTGTTTATTCAGATGCTCCAGGATTGTGTTTGTGTCTATAACTGCTTTCTGTGTACGGTTGAAATCAATAATTGTTATGTCTGTCAGTTCTGTCGCAGAAATGGCAATTCCATTGTTCGAAATTACAAAGTATGCATGTGGACATGACTTAAACTTCAATTAGTTTTTTTGGGGGGAATGACTATTCATACACAATAGCTGTTCCTGCGGCTTTTTATGTGAGTTTTTTTACAGCTTAGGTGGGATCAAAAAACGATTCTGGTGTCCAGGTTTTTGAGCCCGTGAGAAGTCAGAAAGGGCTCCGATGAACTTAGCACTCATGCATTCATCAACGCAAAAAACGACATGCTGGATCCGTGACATGACAGAGTCCTATCGCAGCGCATGGCATTCCGGTTTCAGATGAGCCGTGATAAATCAAAACAGCGTCACACTGACAGTGAATGGTGTCTATCTGGACAGAATGGTAATCCCCACGTACAGATAAAGAAGGAACGGGTGTCACATTTCACATCAACAGGATGTTTAAAGGGGCTACGCAGTCGAAGCGAGACAGAATTTGGGATGCACAAACATAGACATTAGATGCACATTCAAGCACACACACACACTGAAGCAGCTGTCAAAAAAACCCACTATGGGTTTTTGAGGACTTAAGCCCTCCAGTCAAGCTGTTTTCATGAGTGTCAGACACAGAGCACGAGGTGCACGTGCTGTATCCCCAGGTCGGGTCATTAAAGTACAGCTGCAGAGAGCTCCCAGCACTCGATAAAATCAGGTATTCTCTTTATGCTACACCCTACACCCTCTCTACAACCTCATCTCTACACTAGAGTCCAGAAAATCCAACTATTCACATCTCCTTCCGAATGTCTGTCTTTCCTTTTCTTTTCTGTTAAGGAGCAGCATAATTTCTCTCTCTTTCTCCTGCTCAGAGGGAGGCAGATCACAGTCTGTTCACGCTGCTTAAGGATTCCTGGTTTTGGGCTCCCAGTAGGCCAGTAGGTCATTCTAGCCCATATGAAACCCACGTGAAAAATCCCATCTCGCTATGCTCTAATAATTTTATCTGCCAGCTTGAGTAAAGAGCAATAAACCTGACAGTAACATGCTCTCAAGACGGATTTTATTTTCATTTTAAAGGTGTTACTCATCAGATTATAGTAAAATATGTTTGACCAAATGCTCTAAGAAACAAACATTTTTTCTGTGTATGTTGTAGTGTTAATTTCGTTAACGAAAACTATGATGAAAAATGTTGGTTGACAAGCTTTTTTCCTATGACTAGGACTAGGGGTGCGCCGATCCGATATTCAGTATCGGTATCACTCCAATACTGCCACTTTATGCTGGATCTGGGTATCGGTCAGACGAGACCGATCCAAATCCGATATTGTGCGTATACTATTCTGTGTTATTGTTAAGCCCAACGAAAGGCACAAAAACATTATATAGCACAATAAAGTTTCCGTGCACTATATTTCAAGTGTTCTGAGACCGTTCCATAGTTTAATGTGAGGTACAGATGAATATTTAAGTCGTTAAATTCAAGTTTTAGTAAACTCTTCTCTCCTCTGCGGCTGTCAGTCATCCTCCATTCAGCATTCAAACTGCGCGTCACGTTCGGTTACGACAGTCAAGACGATGAAACTCTCTCTAGGATGATACAATGTTCCTATTATTATACTTGATCTGTAGATAAACATCAGCGGTTTTGCATGAAAGGACTTTATCTTGCTGGAGTTAAGTGCTAATTCTAAATCATGTTACTTTCTACCGGGTGTCTGTTAGACCACAACACTGGAGTAGAAAGCACTATGAATTGTTTTTCATGCGCACAGTAACTGAAATTTAAAACTTAAAAGAAAAGGCTCAATAAACTATTGCACAGATATCATACACTACGCATCAATGTCTCTTCCCTTTGGGCTTTGAACTTTTCTATGCGGTGCGCTGCGCGCTGTGACTCTGTGTTGCTTCAAGCGCATCATTCTGCGACATGGGATGCGCATAAGCGCTTTGTGCCGCTCTGTATTGGAGCCTTTCATGTTATAATACTTTTGCGCAATGAAATATTGTTAATAGCCTTTCTTGTTCTGTCTTATCTATCATATGTTGCTGCCTCATTACTGTGCTATACATGTAAAAGAAATGTATTTAATTTATTGCATACATTTATATATAATTATATTTACTTGTTTTTCATGATTGTATATTACAATATAAAGAGCAATGTGTAACATTTTACCAGATTACACCTATTTACTTTAATTTTTCCCACCACTAAATAATGTTTTTTCTCTAAATGTTTAGATTTTATAAAATTATTGTGAACTCATCATTTTTGTAGAGTAAATGTTGCTGCTGGGAAAAAAAAAAAAAACTGTGCTGGTATCGGATTGATATCGGTATTGTCCGATACTCAGAACCTTTGGTATCGGATCGGGATCGGTTCTGAAAAAATGGTATCGTGCCACCCCTAACTAAAACGTGATGATGGCAAGATGACAATAAGGTGAATGAACGATAACTCTGACTATAACAACATGCAATATCGTTGACGATAAAAGACGTGACCAAAATGTATTTTAAAAAATAAAAACTTTACAAAAAATTATTTTTATTTTCCTCAAAAAAAAGGAGACAAAATATTTCTGCAGACTATTGTACATGCCTCTACTACGCAAGCTATCATGTGTGCGGTTGCCAGATATCAAGAGTTGAAATCCCCAAATCAGATCGCTCTTAAAAGGATAAATTTTCTGCTTATTTGTTTGCAATCTGGCAACCATGCACATGCACTCACTCTTCATTACGGAAGTGCCGATGATAAAGGCTATACCATCTTATAATTTGGCAAGTTATCTTAGAAGTTCTGTAACAGCCTGAAGTCAGAAGTGTGGCTATGATGTCTAAAAATTTGGCGTTTTGGAACAGAACTTCAATGGCAGAATTATCAGGTATTGTAAGTGGATTTGTAAAACGCATCATTCGAATTTCAAAATAACAGACTCGTTCTTGATTGTGTGTATGAATATGTTCTTATTCCGCTTTATAAACAAGTATTATGATGGCAGCACATTGATAGTATCAGATGGTAATATCATGGTACTTGAATATTGTGATAAATTGTTACCATGGGCAATCCAAGAGACTTAAAGGGGTGGTTGACTTTTTTTTTTTTCTAGGCTTGATTGTGTTTATGGGGTGCAGTCTAACATGTGTTCATGCTTCGTTTAAAAAAAACCGCATTATTTTTCACATAATTTACCTTTATTCCACATCGCTCTGTCCTTTCTCCTATAAACGCGCTGATCATTTCCTGCTTTTATGAAGCCCCTCAGAAATACGCAATGGGCTCAGATTGGTTAGCTAGCCCAGTGTGTTGTGATTCGCTAAACCGCCATTGCGCGTCTAAATGTCCTGCCCCTCACCTCAGCAGCATGTGCTCTGGTTGTATTGTAAACAATGGCGTCGTCTATATTGCTTATCAATTTGAGCCCGATTGAGACGCAGAGGATATTAGTAAAGAGGATCGTGCAGAAGCTGTGCAAGCACAGCTCTTAATGGTATGTTTGTTTGTTGGTGTCTCATACTTTTAGATATGCTGTTATTTGTAAATGCTACTGCTTATGTTAGCTTTTCATATATGGTTTTATCCTGATTAAAGCTTTAATACAGTACGGCAACTGCACGCGCGTCCATGTTTAACGCTTCTTATAGCTATGTGAAAATAAGTTTATAATATTAATTGGAACAGTTTATTGTTGGAGCTGAGCTGATGATCTGAATGAGAGAGAGAGAGAGAGATGCAGAGCGTGTGTAGATCAGGGGACGTGAGGAACATGATTAAGAGCCGCTGCTTTAGAACATTGATTTTGAAACTTGTGAATCTATTAGAATCGTTAGAAGACAGAATCGTGATTCATATATGATTCATATATATTTGCAATTGGCCATTTGTTGTGATAAACAGGAAAGTGTGTCCAGCTGAATTCTTCGCCCCCTGTGTTGCATGTTCCCAGGGGCCAGGTTTATATGGGTTTGTGATGACACAAACCCGGGAAGTAACTTGTTGTAGTCCCTTCGAGCCATTTTTGTAGGCATTAAACTGCCAGAATTTTAAAAGACGATATCTCCGTTTGCATTGAACTTTCATCTTCGTAACTTTGCAGATATTGTTTATGCTCAAACAGCAATATTACACACTAACTAACGTTAAAAAAGTGAAATCGCAATGAACCACCCCTTTAAAAGAAATGCAATAGTGTTACCATACCACATGTTCAAGAAAAAATACATGTGGTCTAAGCATTTCAAGAATTCGTTTGAATCTAAACTTGATAGCTGTCAGCTTCATTTTGTGTTGATGGTGATGCCCCTAAACTTTGCATCAAAGTGTTTCTTGCCATTTGACGTTTCACTTCTTGCTTTCCAGGAACTCTCACCTGCTTCAAAAGTAGTGATGTGCCTTTACCAAGTAGCACAAACATAAAAATCTACTTCACAGAACACAAGACCCCTCCAAAGACTTCCTGTCAGACTCAGTCCATCTCAATGGCTTTATCTCCTCCTCTTTTCTCCTGCTGCTTGTCATTTCTCCCCACAGAAATCAGATGAGTTAAAGCTCTTTGCTCAAGGCTCCGCTGAATTCCCAGCGCACTTCATGCATTATTGTCATCCCTCCAATCTAATGAAAGGAAGGAGCCTTTCCAAATTATACAAGGCACGTCTTTGAACAAGGGAAAAGCGTAGAGCTCAGAGCTATTCCTGTGCAAGCCTACATGTGTGAATTGTGTGTTTGCGTAAAGCAGACAGCTTCTGTTGGTTTTTCAAGATGTACTGGGCCAGTAGTTGGTCGGCTTTTTTATTCAAGGCTTTTTGCTTTGTGCTTTGTGCACAAACACATGCTGGTTGCTAAAAGCTTCAGTGGCGGCTCGCGCACAGGAATAAAAGCACTTGTTGACATTAACTCAAATAGGAAATGCACAGGCTATTGTTAATCTCCTATCATCCATAGCGGTAACAGTTGGCAGGAATAAAAAGGATCTATCAGAGGCAACTGCAAAAGATTGTAAAAGCAACATCAATACTACAGAAAGAGGTTATATGTATTACAATTAGACACAGCTCTGATGCAACAGAGACTCAGATATGAAAGACAGTCAGGAATAGTTCAGCTGACTACCTGTGGTGGTGAGTTTTGTTTAGTTTACTCTTACACTTAGTACACATGAGCAGTCTACTGTGGAATGTAACAGTGCCGTAAGGCAGCTAGTCAATGAAACGAAGGAGTAATAAAATGAACTCCTCAAGCTGTCAATCTGCCAACCTGCATTCTAGTGATCGATCGATTTATGGCTGAGACCAATATATCAGCCAGGTGAATAATCATATTCAGCCATTATGAGAATAATGTCAATAGTCAATAACCGTCTCTGTTTAATTATTTTAATTGCTGCATATATACACTATCATTCTGCATTTATTTGATCAAAAAATATATATAATGAAAAATTATTCCAATTTAAAATAACTGTTTTCTATTTTATTATATTTTAAAATATAATTCCAGTGATGGCAAAGCTGAATTTTTAACAGCCATTACTCCAGTCACACGATCACTAACAAATAATTTTAATATGCTAATTTGGTGATAAAAATAACCATTCTTATTCTTTTCACATTTGAAATCAGTTCTGCTTTTTTATATTTTTTTGTGGAAACCGTGATATCTTATTCCTCAGGATCCTTCGATGAATATGATTGTAAAAAGAACAGAATTTCTTTCAAATAGATTTTTTCATAACACTGTAAAAGTCTTTACTGTCACTTTTGATCAGTTTAATCCTTGCTAAATAAAAGTATTAGTTAATTTAAAAAATAAATAAAATAAAATACAAAAATAAAATAAAACAATAAAAGTAAAATAATACAAAAATAATACAAATTAAATAAATACAAAATCTTACTCATTTCATACTTTTAAATTGTAGTGTATATACTACCTCATTGTAAACATCACTGTAAAGTGTAACTGAAACACAAATGCTACATTCATTGACAATGTGATACGCATTTCCAAATCGCTCACTCACAATTCAGCAGGTGCATTGACAATGAGTAACTGCACTACAAGTGTACAAATCTGTAAATGAGACAGCATAATCTGTTAACACACTGTCTCAGTGCTCTTATGTTTCAAACATGCTCTCTATGTATAACTGGGTGCATGTGATTTAATTATGCAGGTGTTTTCAACTGCGATTCATTCAGACAGCTGTAGGCTCAATTAACCAGACCAATCGTCAACTGATGTCTGCTGGTGAATAATAATGCTCTTCAAATTGAACTTTTCCATACCTCTCAATCACTGTATGGCAGCAACAGCAGCTCTTTTGACTTGGAAAGATCAAAAATACATCCAAACGACTGTTATTTTCAACCCATACACCCTTTAAAAGCTCCTATTGTGAAAGATGAAGACTTTGCAGGGAATAAACATGGTCACTTCTATATTCTAAACACAGTGAGAATTAATGTTTTAGTAGTAAATGGGATCAACTGATTACCATTAAATTAATTTAATGCATAAACAAAAGAGCTCATAGTTGGACAGAAATTAAAGGTTGTATACCGGGTTTGGCTGAGGCAGGAAGTTATTGACGCGTGAGATGCTCCACATGCCCTCCAAGTACTGCTGGGCTTGAATGGTGACTGAACTGATGGTCCCCGTCAGAGGTCTTCCTCCCATGGTCACCTGCACGCTGGGTTTCATTGCCCCAGCGCTGGAAGATGGGCTCTGAGACCAGCCTTGCTCACGCTGCCGCTCCCCCACAGGCAGGACACTGTGCGCTGGGTGAGGTATCCTCGATCTGGTAGGTCTGGAGGAAAGAGTGACCACGCTGTTTGTTTTCAGCCTGGTGGGATGCCCAGGGAAGGTGTTGGGAGGCAGGGATGGCATGTCAGAAGCAGGGTACAGTTCTTGGAGAGTCTGCAGTGCCTGCTGTTTTAGCTGCTGTGCAGGTGTGCCACACACCTGACACCTCGTTCCTTCAAGTCCGCCTTTCAGCGACCAATCGGGCACTTGCAGCTGGTCGATGATAAAGGAAGCAAATCCAGGGTCCTACAGAGAGCAAGAGACAACAAAATACAGTTACAGATAAAAATGATGCTTGTTTTGATTTTGTTTTCCACATGAATTCTGGTTTGGTTTCTAAAGTATAAAATAAGAATACAAAGCTGTAAATCTCAGATTTTTTAAAAATACATAATTATCCATTTTAAATAATGTTTTAAACAAAAATGACAACAATAATCATCTATTTTATTATTAGTACCATTATTATTATTATTATTATTGTTGTTGTTGTTGTTGTTGTTATTATTATTATCATCATTAACAAAAACCATCATATATATACATACATACATATATATATATATATATATACACACATACATACATACATTCATATACAGTATATATTAAGCTATAAAACTTTGTAATTAGAAAATAAAACAAATCTAAATTGATTACTTTAAAACAATGCAGCAACAACAACATCAGCAATAAATGTGTTATTATTACTATTAATATCAACAACAAGATATATATACACACACACATTTTAAATTTTTTTTACATATAATAAAATAGAATATTATTGTTTTTTGTATTATTCTTATTATTATTATTATTAAAAAATAATAGTAATACAATTGTTATAACTTATTTTTATCAGAGTTAGATATAGAATAAATAATACAGAATAAAATTATATTAAAGTATACATTTGCTTTTATATTTTCATATTTAGCTATGCTTGCTGACAAAAAAAAAACGTATTTCCTCAAAGTGATCAAATAAATAAATAAATAAAATGCAAATTGTTCTTATCACAATAACCAGCTTTTTATTAGCAGGCCATTTACAAATATGCCGAAAATGCACATTTGCATGCGTTTTACTGATCTAAACCAGCAAAGTCATTGCCTGCAGACATTTAGACAAGATCTTCCTTGTTTTCCCAGAAGTCTCATCTTAATTATAATATTTCAAACTAAGCAGAGCTGAAAAGTGAGAGTTTTGTGGGTGGAAGGATTGAGCGGTGGGGAGGCGGGTGATAGGGTGTAAAGAAAACAACAGCTGAGCCCGGGCATGAAGCACATTGCAGCATGTATTTACATTTGATAAGACTCCCAGCAGGGAGAGATATGACAAGAGACCCAGCATGAAAATAATCATCTCCCATTCAATGCCAAGGGCATGACGCCAGTCTACCTGATGGACAGGGGCTTATGTATGTGTACTCACACACAATGAAGAGCTTGGAGCAGGTAACTGTTGCTACAATACAGGATCACTTATCATGATAATACTACCGAACATAAAGGATTACACAGCCACCATTAGAAAAACACTTACACAAAAGGTAAACAAGGAATTGATAGGAATTAAATTACACTGAAAGCAGATTTTAAAGGAATTATTCACTGAAAAATGAAACTGTGTCATTATTTAGTCACTATTTTAATTTCATTTCTTTATTTCCTCCATGGAAAAAAAGAAGCTCAAACAGGTTTGGAATTACATGAGTTATTGAGGACAGAATGCTACTTTTAAAGCAAACCAGTCACTCATTTCGAATGCTGTAACTTCTCTCACACATCCACACACACATCTGGTCTTCTGAGAGACATATCTCACATTTTAGATCAGTATTAGTGAGGTTAGACCCTGACTGGAGCCCAGGGCAGCATTAATGTTTATGGTGCCTGATGTTCTCAGAGCCACAGTAGTAACCTGGATGAGTGAGAGCCCAAAGGCACAACCACAGCACATAAATCATCCACTATGAGACGTAAAATAAGGATATTTAGTGGAATTAACGCCATAATTACTACACAAAACCCTCGTAGGTCTCTTCAAGCATCTCAATTAAGCCAGGCTTCGATATGTAAGCAAAAATCATCCCACAACTCCTTTGTTTAATAAAATATGGGGTCTCCTATGACAGACGATTATTAGGAATGCAGGCAGATCCGTTTGTGATTTGTGCCCTGATTTTAAACTTCTCAACTCAGGTGCACTGGAGTCCAATTATTATAAATATTCTGTGTGGGACTATTCAAAAGGGCATGAATATTTAAAGATGATCATTTAGATAAATAGTTGAATAGTGCAGGCTGGGAACAGAAAGCTAGCAATATATTGAGAAGGAACCAGATAAGTTAGCCATGCTGAGAGGATTTATGCGCGTTTTCAAATGGAAAATTTCAGAATATGTGCGCATCTGTAATTTATTAAAAAATAAATAAAAATTTTACATCACGTTTTTTGATCAAATAAATGTAGTCTTGGTGAGTGAAAAACTTTTGAATGGCAGAATAAATCTAATTTTAAAACATCATCTAGTTCAGGGGTAGGCAAGTTCGGTCCTAGAGAACCAGAGTCCTGCAGAGTTCAGCTCCAACCCTAATCAAACACACCTGAACAAGCTAATCAATGTCTTCAGGATTACTAAGGCTATAGGCAGGTGAGGTTTTTTTTCAGGGTTGGAGCTGAACTCTGCAGGACTGTGGCTCTCTAGGACCGAACTTGCCTACCCCTGATCTAGTTGGATTTTTATGATATATTCCAGGTGAAATAGGGATTTCAATAAAAGAAAATGAAGAGTGGGACTTGATGTTATCCATCTGTAACTGATTGGATACTGAAAATACATACCAAAATGAAGATCAGAAAAAGTAATTTCAGAGGTGGAGCAAGTTAACACTTTTTGTTTAAAAAAAATAAATAAATAAATAAAATTGTTTTTTTTGTTTTTTTTCTTTGAACTAACGTGCACAGAATCATGGACAACGAGACAACACACAAGGTTGTAAATAGGTTGAATTCTGATTACACATTGACTATGCATGTCTACACAAAGACATGCATGTACTTGCTGTGGTACAGTAAAATGCACCACCATTAGGATGTTACCATCCATCCACCAATGCCAGAAAGAGAAGTATAAAAAATGAAAAGTGAGAGAGTGAGCAAAGTAAGATGAGGGTTAGACCCCTGGCCTTGGGGCTTGTAGTTGGCCATTGTGTGACTTTATTGGCAGTCAGCTCTGGGTTTTTATGAAGCTCTGGGGATGAATGCAGGAGCCTATCTGCTGATTAGTGATGCACTAAAGAACAGAAAGGGAACAGAAGGATAAATGACTACATGTGTGCCCCCAGCCCGCTAGTCTGACTGTCTCTAAAACTAATGATGATGAGATATGAGTGTGGGGAAAGGACAGAGAATACGAGGGTGGGGGAGGACTTACAGAGACAGAAAAAAAGAGAGAGAAAGAAAACGAGATGCAGAAGATATAACTGACAATGAGAAAGTGAAAAGAGAGAATAATACAAGAGATGATGGATGATTTAAACAAAACAAAAAAAACTGTATCTATGATATTTGACCATTACTCAGAATGAAAAGGATTGGTTAAATAGCACATTTAATTCAACAAGACCAAAAACAAGGCTGTGAGGAACAGAAGTAGCCTACAGTCCATTTAATACGTCAAAGCTAAGAAACATTCTTTCTATGAATTTCCAGTGGACAAAGAAATGCTTTTAAGAATTAGATGTTCACCTTAAGCAGCAACTGTTTAACTCGAAGGTCTGCCCCATTGTTCAAAAAAATTATTAAATAAAATATTTCTTCAAGCATTTCTGCTGACAAAGCAGAACTTCCAGAACTTTCAAAAAAAGCTATGTTCTAACTTCTTCAATAAAAACAAAAGGTGTTGAGGGAAAATATTTAAAAGAAGAAATATTATTTATTACAGAATTTATTTTAATTTAAATTAAGTCATGAAAATTCAGTGAAAACGTTTATGGTACATTTCTGTCATCATTTACTCATTCTCATGCCATTCTAAAGCCCCGTTCACACCAAGAACGATAACTATAAAGATAACTATAAAGATAACGATATTAGCGTCCACACCAGCGAACGATATCATCCGTTTATTCTAAGCGCACATGCGTCTGCCGCTTTAAATTCTTGAGCTCGTTACAGCAGGATGGATTCTGATTAAAAAATATCAGTGGTGTCCGAAATAAAACTGGACCCCATTGACATTTCTTTATGGACTCACCACCAACCTTGCCTTTCAGTCTATGGAAAAGAACAGTTGAAGCATTCTTTAAAATATCTTCTTTTGTGTTCCATAGAAGACAGAAATTCAAACAAGTTTGGAACAACATGTTATCTTTTACAACCTAGTCATCAAATGAAAGGAGTCTATTGTATTAGGACAGCCTACAAGTTTGAAACACTAAAATTACGTATGTATTCATTCATAAACGAATACGCTACTTACTGAGGTTCAAGCAACTGGTAAAGATGACCTGGCACTTTTGCTGCAGGTATTGAGGGTGGAGAGCGGGTTGCGTGAAAGTCCCAGGAACAGCTGTTGCTACACACACCCTGTAGTGAAAAGGTGAGCGCTGGGTCTTCTCACAGCAGGCCATTAATACAGATTGCATTTACTATACTCTAAAAAGCTAAAGACCACATCCAGCGTTAATCCCCATGGACCTCTACACAAACGCACACACACACATATGCCATGGTCAATCTACCCAACAGCACTGCAGCCCAGGAGGGATTCCTAAGCAGGGCCATAATGTAGGCTATAGAGCAGGAGCTCTGAGATCCTCTGGGCCTCTATGGGTGTAATTACAGGAGCAGGAGCATATAGGACGGCGGCAGGTGTGTGCGCTTGCACACCTGCATCTATATCTGTGTGTTTGTGTGGAATAAAAGCATTTGGGGTTTGGCTTTCCTTAGCTGCCAGTAAGTAAGAAAAAACTCGTAACATTTTAGATTAGGGAACACAATCAACTAGTTGCTTATTAGCATGCATATTACTAGTATATTGGCTCTTTATTAGTATAAAGCACATATCAATGCCTTATTGTGCATGACACTATTCTAGGTCATTTACCCCTAGCCAATACCTAAACATAACAACTACCTTACTTACTATCAATAAGTAGCAACTTATGATTTAATTGAGGGCAAACACTTCCACTACCAATAGTAATAGACTCTAAATTGTGACTGTTTAACAAACAGAGCTGTACATCTCTGTAAAAATACACTGAAGCAAAACCAGTGAAATCAGTGAAATTCAGCAAAGCTCAGCTCCTAGTAACACGTTTACTGCAGTAAGACGATCACGCACACTCACACCACGGGAGAATGAGACAGAGGGTCATTAGAAACACAGATGTTTGTCTGTCTGCTGAGTGACTGTCTTGACAGGCCACAGTTGGTGCTCTCTCATTACTGTCTGATTGATTATATCCTCTGTCAGTGGCATTATTTCTCGTATTCTGCACACGCATGATACAACTACTTATTACATGGCTCTCTCGATTACTTTAATGTAATTGGCCAATCACAGCATTTTGCTGTCAGATATTTTTGTGTAGTGAACGCTAAACTATAATTGCCCGGTTTCTTATACAGATGTAGTGTCATAATCTACGTATAATTTTGCATTTTAGAATTTCTGGTACAATTAAATAATTTTAACTTGAATTAATATTTCATGTAATTTATGTGTTTGCTGTAAAATTAAAAGTAAACAGTACAGACTCAGGAACTTCACATTCAGTTCTGGTTTTCTGGTTAAAATATTCCCAAAATGACATAAAATAAATCACATAATGCAAATATCAATTCATCAATTAAAGTGTCTATAAAAAAAGGTTTCATAAATTAAATCTGACATGCATGAATATTTATGCAGAAAAGATTAAGACCTCTCTTAAACACTGGCCTGCTTTCACAGAATCAGTACTAAATCTACAGAGAACAAAACATACGATTACTGTGCTGAAGTTAATCTCGCATATGTTTTTCTGATAAATTTATTTATAGTAATCTGGGTTACTGACCAGCAAAAACTGTCTAAAAAATAAATTTGATCAAGACAGTCTTACAAGAAAAAATAAACACTAATCACAATGTCTTCTGTTAGCAGTGTTTTTAAAAGTTCATCCATTCACAAATATTCTGAGTAAGATAAACTTTACCTTGCAGATATACTTTATGATCGATTTCCTTTATTTTTGCTGTTTTATAAAGACATGCACCTATCCAAACTCCAGGGTCCATGCAAAAAGAATGCAGGTATGCCCCAATCACTATCCATCATAGATCGCTCTCGAACACGTAAATGGCTTTTTCTGCTTACTGGGGCTTGAAAAAGAAACCAGTTTTCGCCTGAACTGTTTGGATAACCCACAATACTGTCTCCTTTCTGTCTGTCACCCTCCCATTCTCTCTCCTCATGGATCACTCCAGCTGTCAGTGACTCGTCAGACCTTGCATGGGCAGCCAGTCAGTACTGAGGCCGCAGTAAAAACAGACCACTATTTCCAAAGCTTCTTTAAGCTTAAATTGCGGTTTATTGCTGCAAGACAAACTATAAACACTTGTCTGCGTGTTTCACTTCAGCTCTGTTCCAAAATCTTTGAAAGCCTGTTTCTGCCACAGAATAAAAAGGAAAGATAATTGTGACTTCTTTTATCTCACACTTATGACTTGATTTTTTCACAATTCCAAGCTTATACCTAACAATTTTGATTTAACATCACAATTGAGATGTTTCCACTTTTGAGTTTATATCTCAAAATTCTGAATTTTTCTCTTAGAATTGCAAGAGTCTAACACAGTTCTGATTTAATTTCTCGCAACTTTGAGTTAACATCTCACATTCACATTTTTTTCCTCCAAATTGCAAGTTTATATCTCACAAATTCAGACTTTTTTTCTCAAAACTGTGATATATAACCTTTATTTCTCACAGTGTTTAGTTTACATCTTGCACCTTTGAGTTGACATCAATTTGTAGATGAAAGGGTTAGTCTGTATCACAAAATGCACATTTCATTCAAAAAATGTTTTGGTAAATGTAATTTATGTTTCATATTAATGCACACAAATAATTTATTACATTCACAAAAGGAATATTTTTGTTCACAGCATGCGTTTTGTGATCCAGACAGACCCTTTGTCCACATTAGGTGCCCATCGAAAGAGATATAATCTGAAAAATACAGAGGGGAAAAAAATTGAGATGTAAACCCATAATTTTAAGAAAAAAAACATCAGAACTGCAAGACGTTAATTTTCAGTTCTGAGGAAAAAAGTATGAATTGTGAGATTTTAATTCACAATTGTGAGATAAAAAGTTACAATTACCATTTACATATTTTCTTTATTCTGTGGTGGAAATGGGCTTCCTCAAAAGTGACTGACCTGTAAAACACTTCATAGGCAGCAACTTATGAGAAACACACAAGAGAGGGAACTCACAAGAGATTCTGATATTAGCATGTTGGTTAGCAAAAAAATACAGTCATGTTGCGTGCATTTGGCAGAGGCAATAATGTTGCCTTAAAATGCTGTCTAAATCGGTTTTGGAGCAGAACTCATAACTTCGTGACCTAAGAGTGGTTGCATGTGATTCAGCTGAAGTTTTATGGGACCCAGGGCTAATACAGCAGTTAGTTAAACTAACAATGCCGCCTTGTGTTGCACTGGAGACTTCTGCGCATGCATATTTATACATGCTCACCGGCTTATTTCCCGCAACTAATTAAAATAGTTGATTTGCTGAGACTGTCTGGAAACTCTCCAGACTGCTCTTGATGATTTATTTATCTATTTAGCCAGAGTTTATGGAAATAAAAATAATAAATCAACTCTTCACTTTGTTTAGAAGTACAGCTTCCTGCAGAAAGGTGAAGAACAGAGAAGGAAAAGTAATTGCTGCAAGGGATTGTGGGTGTTCTTGATTATTAATAAGCTAATCAAGGTGGATGGCACCAGTGAGCACTCTGGGAAAGAGCAGCCCCTGGGTGAAGATTCAATGTGTGTTCAACCTTACAGCAGTTCAATCACTGCAGGCTGCCAAGTCGCTGTACTTTTGGTTGATGCATCTACATGACTGACTTCAGGCTGCACATGTTAGCCAACCATTCTGATTAAAAATTCTGATTTATCAATCACAATCCAAAATAATTTCCATAATCATATGCCTACAGCAAAACGTATAGCCTTTCAAAGTATACTTCATTTGATAACATGGGCGAAACAATGGCGGGCAACAAATATGTGCTAGAAAGTTTCTTCTTGGTCCAGTGTTTGCACTATTTCTCTCCAGAAGGTATAAGGGATAGAAATATCTTCCCATTCTTTTAAAATAGGGTTGTGGTTGCCTCTAACCCCTATTAGAAGCACTAGTTTTGCATCTCTGGTAGTTTGTTGTTGTTCCATCTATGTAGTGTCTTTTCCGACAATGGAAAAACTAGTGTCGCCACCTTGTGGACCAACTAATTACCACCAAAGATTCAAGTGAATATTCAGAAAGTGTCTTTGCACTCCACTGAGCTGCATTTGTTTTTCTGTGTAATGTGGTAGACGTGTTGGACCATCGCTCTTCTCTCACGCCTTTTGCAGGGTCTTGCACAAAATATGTAATTCTTAATCAGAATCAGAATCAGAAAGAGCTTTATTGCCAAGTATGTTTGCACATACAAGGAATTTGTAGGAGTGTTGGGATGATGGTGATGAAAGCAGAGCTAAAGTCTACAAACAGGATCCTCACATAAGTCCCTGTTTTGTCCAGATGTTGCAGGATGAAGTTCAGTATCGGTATCAACTTGCAAAGTTCTATCCAACTTTCATAAAATGCTGCACCCATGTTAAAAGTGGTTTAACTTTTAAAAAACATTCCTCTTTTTTGTTCTTTCAACTGGTCTGTGTTTATAAATGCAAAAACATTCTGTTTGAATCACCTCTAAATGTGGTTTTAAATGTGGCATAAAAACCGAAGTGCATACTGTAATGATTTTTCGATGTTATCATTGGAGAACATTTAAAATTTTCTACTTTTTAAGGTTTAATTCAGTGTTACTTGAGGTTTCTTAGTAATTTGTGTGACATTTACTAGCAATTTATGAGTAAAAAATTTTTCTACACCATTTTGTTTTCCATAAGAAATACATGAAATAGGCACAATGTACTGTATTAATATGAAGGAATTTTCCATGTACATTTTTTACAGGTGATTTACCTGTATTTTGAACTTTGCACTGCATTGCATTGTGTTATCAGAAATTAATGGATAATGTCCTGGCAGACAGGACATTATTTTTAGATTTATTTTTCCAGTGAAGGCTTAAATATATAGGACTTTCTTAACACCAGCCAGTTAGTCTTTCAAACAACCTACCAACTAGTCGAGTATGAAAACTAGATGCGTTTCCATTACAGATTTGTGCTAAACTTTTGCGAAATTTTATAAATGTCAGTAAAAAATGGCAATGTTTCCATTAACCGATGTTATCCGACTAAAACGTAATTTTTTTTCACAAGCCATTAGCCACAAGCCACACTAGCCATTATTTTTAATCGAAGAGACGTATGCGTGTATCTTTAGCAAAGCAGCTTGGAGAGCCGTTTCTGGGATGCTTACGTACCACGGCGCAGCTGATATAAACACAAGCATTGACTATAGTGGCTGTGTCGGAGCCGTAATGCGCCATAGACGTGTGCAGTGTAAATAAGGGGTTATCCATCCAAGCATTAATGGCAAGGAAAGCCCCTTATACTTGAGAGGATGAGCCATTTCTTGGAGGTTATAGTACATTAAAGAATGATCATGTGATTTTTACGTACGCAAGGTGAAATGAAAATGCGAAAAAAAACTGTTTACATTGCAGTTTTGCGATATATTCCTTTTGCGAATTGCCTGAAAAACCACCTCATGCGAGCATGAAATGCGAAATGCGAAAACCTCATGCGAAAACTTTTTTGCAATATATGGGAGTTTTTTCGAAATTAACGTGTTTTCAATTTGCACAATTTGAAGGGTAATGGAAATGCAGCTACTGGTGGTTTTGCACATAACTACTAATTAATTACTGCACTCACATGCTTCATTAGTTTAGCTAATCTGGATTCATGTGTGTAAAAATTGCTTTTGAAACTTTCTTTGCACTCAAGTACTCAACTTCTATACACCTCAATCCACAAACACTGCACTCTGAACAGAGCTTCTATCCAACTTTCATGAACTTTTCCACAGCTCTAAGCCTCCTCTCAACTTCCTGTAAGCCCTCCCAGAGCCATCTGCTTTCAACAGAGACCTGCTCTCTCAGCTCTAACACACACCAGCCCGTGTGGGCAAGAAGAGAAGTTAATTACCTAGTGATAAATGCAAACAGGAAGAGGTAAACACACAAACACACGCGTCTGTAATTTGCATGAGCTCCACTCGTCTGCATCCAGCAGCACGGGAACTGATGAGATTGCTCACTCTAAAGCACTCGTCCCAGGAACTCAATCTCCAAAGTCACATCTAAAGCAGCACATCAGCATAATTAGGCAGAGTAATTCACACAAGAGACTGATGTCTTAGACCGCTCAGAGTCTGTAAACTTTGGAGTGGAATGTGATTAGATGACTCCGGCTACTACATAATTCACAGAACAACATCTGTTAGACAAAATATGTGAAAGTATGAAAACTCTTTTTCTCTGCTGCATAAAAATGTGAGGCAACTGCGGGCTGGTGAAATTACTGTCAAAGTGTCCTTTAAAACACAATTTAAATCCAGATAACATATACAGATAATTTACAAAAACAATGATGAAAGATGGCAACCAGTGACCCAAACCATTTTTCATTGGTAACAACAATCGCCTTTCAGCATAATAAAATGTAATTCAATATGTCAAAACAATTGGAATAAGGCCAGGTTTGTCCAACTCAAAGGAAAGAAAAATCATGAGGTTTTGTTAATCATGAATCTCATTTGTTTCTCCTAGACAGCAAATCGTGTTAAATGGAGAGTGAATTAAAATACCTGTTTGATTCTCTAGCTTCTCAAAAATAATTTTATTAAACACTCGGAAATCTCACGTTTCACGAGTTTCAGTTGCAACAAAGTCTGAGATTTCATTATGAGCTCAAACATTTATCATCAACTCTACTAATATCAAATCATCTGTGTAATGCTATTCACAGCAATTATCAGCAACTGCCATATTTATCCATTTTTATTTTTCACAAGGATTTTGGGATAAATATTTTAGACAACACTGATACTTAATATAAACAATAAAACAAAATGAGATGGGTCACACTTTATGTTAAGGTTCAATTATCACTATTAACAAACCATTAACTATGACTTTTGCCTCAAACTCCTAATTTGCTGCTTATTAATAGTTAGTAAGGTAGTTGTTAAGTTCAGATATTGGGTAGGATTAGGGATGTAGAATATGGTCATGCAGAATATGTGCTTTATAAGTACTAATAAACAGCTGATATGTTAATAATAGACATGCTAATAGGCAACTAGTTAATCGTGAGAATTAGTCCCATGAAATCTGTACATTTAACAACTAAATAGACTGTTTTTTAATTATTATTTGTGTGGCTGTTTTGCAAAATAAATAATAATATCTGTTAAATTTGTCACAAAAAAAAATCCATCCAACAATAAATAATCCAATAGACATCAGAATTTAATAAGCCTTTTTGCTGCAGATATTTGGCCATGCATCAAGACAGCCATCCAAGACTCTCAGAGATTGGCAGGTTTGAACGTTTTCTTTGGGTCAATAGAGACGTCTAGACACAGCGAATAAAGATAGACAGAGATAGACAGAGGATTCCCAAACCCTTCTCCGTCTGGAGCAGACATAAGGAAGAGCACACAAATGAATTGCCTTAATGACTCTAAAAATTCTTATCACCTTTCCTTTTTTGAAATCTTTGCTTAACAAAAATAGTTACAATAGGCATTTATACATCTTGTATGACGGTAACAATGGGGAGAACTACAAATGGCCTTGACATGAACACTGAAAAGGCTAAATCTATCTGCTAACCACTGATGGCGGTATGGTGAGGTGACTTATAATGGGAAGAACTGAAATAACACAATTATAGAAGGAGAGGGGCAGCCATTGTGAAGATGGGACAGGGAGAAAAAGAGAGATTACCTTGGTGCTTTAGGTTGTTTGTACTGAACCAATATTATAACTGTCATTCATCATAGCTAAAATGTCTCTTTTGAAGGAAACAAGGCAAACAGAAAAGAAAAGCTGAACTCTCCATTCTGATTCAAGCTCTCTCCCTGAACTCCATTCAAAATATGTTCAATTTGTCATGGCCTAGAAGCACTACACCTACATAAATGCATCTCTCCTGCACTTACAGAAAACGTTGATGGATTCCTACCGTCTGTTGGTCCTCTGTCCATCAAGGCAATTAAAACATG
Organism: Sinocyclocheilus rhinocerous; assembly: GCF_001515625.1. Classification (NCBI taxonomy): domain Eukaryota; kingdom Metazoa; phylum Chordata; class Actinopteri; order Cypriniformes; family Cyprinidae; genus Sinocyclocheilus; species Sinocyclocheilus rhinocerous. The sequence goes on from NW_015629560.1 coordinate 227,541, forward strand.
AAAGCGTCCAGAGAATATCTCCACAGTGATGTCACAAGCGTCAGTGTGCAACGAGGGAGCAAAAAAGGCCAGGGCTGAATCCACTCTGATTTGCATATGAATGAGAGCCCATTACATTGAGCATTCATTACATTATTTTTAATGGCCTGACACATTCAGTCATGTACTCGGTTAAAGCAGGGCTGAGCGGCATTACGGACTCTCTTTATCCAGACGAGGGAGTTTCAATGAGCACTTCCTGTGTGATTCTAAACCTCATCCAGTGTGGCTTTGCTGTTCGGAATTTAGAATCATACAGATTCAGGACACAAAGTGCAAAGTTAATTTAAAATAGCATATAATGGAAAACCAAATTTCCCTTGATTTCTCTAAATAAAATAGTTAAAAGTGTTATTTAGACACTTTCCAGCTCCCTTTCCAGTCCACTTAGATCATATCTCCACCATGACAATATTTGAAAAGAAAACGTTTAAGGTGTTTGTTTTTTGTTTGTTTGTTTGTTTTTTTGAGAATAAAGTTGTAATATTTTAACAATAATCTCATAATAAGCATTTTATGGGAATTGAGTCAATAGAGTGAAGTCATAAGATTAAAGTAGCTAACTGAGACTTGTTATAGCACTTGCATATCATTGCTCTTTTGTTGATTTTGATTGCTTCCATTGTCCTCATTTGTAAGTCGCTTTGGATAAAAGCGTCTGCTAAATGACTAAATGTAAATGTAATGTAATGTAATGTAAATGTAATATCACCAAAAAATTACAAGAAAAAAATTATAGCATTATGAGATTAAAGTCGAAATATTAAGACAATAGTGTCATAAGGAACTTCAAACGGTACTTTCATCTAAAACATTAAAATGAAACAAACATACTAAAAAAAATGAACTAAAACAACAATAAAGTAGGGATGTAACGATGCACCCTGAGCCGTTTAAAAAAATTGATACAAATATGTGATGATTCACATTGGTTGAGATGTTAAAGGAATCATGATACAATTGGAGGTTGCAGTTTATGTTCATGTATCTCTGAGGGGAACTGACTGTCTTCAGAAAAGGTTAGAATTTTTTTTTTCATATTAAAGTAGTGTTCATAGGCGCAGCGCTGCTTTGTTTAAAGCAGTAACCAAGAAAACACTATATTGTCGCTGTTCCACAAGCGCAAGCGCAAGTGAATTTGCATTTTCATTCAGCCCATCTGCTGATTTTGTTTCGTGCAGATATGTTTTATGTAGTATAGTTTCACAAAGTTAAAGACCATTCTGTTTTTGCTTCAAATTTTTCAATTATACAATCTAATTCAGATTAAAACTGCTCACACTGCATGCATGAAGTATCTTTGTTTGGATTGTGATTAAAATACAGTGGTTACCTCTATGTTTAAATGGAAAGAGCTCAGGCAAACCCTTAGTTTGTTTATATGAAGAGGTTTATTTTATTTGTGTTATTTATAGGGCTGTGACGGTGGCAGATTTTTACCACCGCGGTGGTAATGGACCAACTACCGCCGGCGGCGCGATGTTGATATATAATTAATATCAATTATATTTAAAATGTATGCATAAAAAATGTGTGTATATATATATATATATATATATATATATAATTTTGAAACACCAATAATAATAAATGAGGCTCAATAATCTATTAACAAACGTGCGTGTTTATTTTAGCACTTCCGTCAGTGAAAAACCAGCCAGCAAAACACTAAAATAAATATCAAAGAAATAATACAGTTAAACAAGAAAGTATCCTAAATAAGAAAGTTAATTACACCCTGTCAACAGGATGCGAGTGGCACGGCGCGACACGACAAAATACTATAGAACTCATTATAATCAGTGATGCTACACTGGATGCGGCGCCACACGACTAATCCCCGACAGTAAACTGCCTCGTCCTGTTTATGAGGTACTGACACAGAGTTCAAATGTCCTGTGTAGACACTAGACAGACTCAACCTGTTGCGATGCGGCGGTGTCGCGTCTGGTGAAGACACGGTTCACTGTTCTGCCGCCAAGCAAGTAGGCGCATTAACTCCTCGTCTGCACGCGTTCTCTTTGAAAAAGGAATCGTTCCCACATTTCTTGTTAACATCTTTCATTTATCGCTGTCTCGTTTGCATTTGGCCAGTTTGGAGAAAGCCTCACCAAACCTGACCAGTCAGGCGTTTGCGATCACAGGAACTTGAAGACACTTGTACAAACGCGGATGGGTGACATGAATGGAGATGGCTCCAGATCGGCGATGTATTATTTGGTTTCCCAACTAGGTCCATCGCCCAACGCAAAATGAATTTGCTGAATGCATAAACTGTATTTTCCTGCGCTCAAACCTGCCAATCTAAAGGAAATACTGTGTATGGTGTTTGAGGTAATTTGTAAATTACCATAGACTTATAGCCTAAATAAAACAATTTGCAACTATTACTGTTATTACACTTGTATACAAAACTTCGTATTATGGTTGTTATAGAGTGTGTGACGTCACGTGCACTACCGCCGGTGGCAATGTACAACCGAAGCGGTTGTCACGGCGACCATCACAGCCCTAGTTATTTATTTATTTGATTTGAGGTTTGTTTTAAAAGTTCAGTTTAGTTTTGCTATTTGACATATTTAAATTTCAATAAGAAACTTGCAGCAATAATATAAGGACACCTTTTAATTTACAATTTGTCTTAAATCTCATTTTGTAAAAAAAATTTGTGAAAAAATCATATTGTGAATCGTATCGCATTGTGAGTTGAGTGAATCGTTACATTCCTACAATAAAGGTGAACCAAATTTATACAATTTGCTTGTTATAAACACTATTTAGTGCCAAATGTAAGATTAATTAAAACTTTACATAATTTTTTTAATCAAATGTTTCTCCATTGTGATAATAATATAATGTTTAATGTTTTTCATCATTTTGATTTCACTTTCAAAATGTTAAATGTAATTTTTACTTTACAGTCGCAACATTACAAGAATGTTCTCAAAATCTCTTTTTTTTTTTTACTTGGTGCTAAAATGCTATTTTTGACCATAGAATACAGACACTAATGTCCACAACAGCGACCCTGTCTGCAACTTTGAGAATATAACGCTTATTTGATAAACTGCAGCCTGAAACATTTCATACACAACAAAACATGAAAAAGTTTACACATGTTCTAAAATGGTCATGTGAAACTAAATTATGGACTGTTTAATTTGCTAGTAGAAACCTTAACTAACATTATAACCACAGGGGGGGAAAAAATAAAAGGCTACAAAAGTGTATAAATTGGCTACTTTGTAGCAGATATTAGTTTATCAAAAATATAAGCACAGGCATACAATGTACATGATTAAGGCAAACAGTAATAGTTTGGATGCAGAAAAAGCAATCGAGTCAGACACTACAAGAGGTGTGACAGAGTATCGTCTCCATTACTCTAAGCAGCCTTATTAAGATGTCTACCTCGTTCTAAACAAACACACACAAAATGCAGGACAAAGGATGTGTAAGCATGTTCTCTGTGCCGAAGGGTTCATTGGCTGATGAGATGTCAAAGGTCAGCTAATTGTGCAGCTTCTGAAGGTCAGGGTAGGAGTCCAGTGCAGCTCCAACAGAGTTAAGCATTCAGGAGCACTGTCCTTTGAACCCTCACCTTCACCACTCACAAAATAACCCCACACATGGCACATCTTCACTGAGTTACTGTTACTAAAATGATTTACAATACAAAGATCAACCCACCCATAATCACATATTCAAATACAAAGATATCTAAATACAAAACACTTACAGTAAGCAATCACACATTCCTACCGTATGCATACACATAAACTCAAAACAATCACAGCAAAGGAACTGAAAATGCATCAACACAGGAACTTCCTGTCCAGACTCGATCACTATCTCATGGGTTACAAGTTAGTCACACAACTTGATTTTGATTGGTCAAATGTCTTTTGCATAGTGATCAAACTTCTTCTCACATCCATATTCAGGGGTTTCTTTTGTGATAATGACATACTGACTGTACATTATCCGTTACTTATGTTATACACCTTGGAGATCCAGCCTGGTAAATCAAAGGTTGCTGCTTCAAACTCCAAAAGGGACGGTTAAATGGTTAAGCTCTTGAGAAAGACATTTAATTCCAGGTTGCTCCTGGAGTAATTGCAATTTAATTGCAATTGTCCTTGTAGTAAAACTGGTTTGGATATAATAATCATCTGCTAAATGAAGTCCTAAAATAATGCAGCATTAAATAATTTAAAAAGGCAGAGTAAACAGAAGGTCAAACTGCTAAGAAGAAAGGTAGTACTGTATACAGTATATCAAAGCATAACACTTTCCAAGAATCTAAAACAGAGGGCTTTTGTGTGCAGTTGACAGCGTGCAATTGCTTTCTCTCTACAATAAAACTAAAAGTAGCATTTAGAGTAAACCAACTCCAGTCTATAATGAAAGAAATGAGGAGATCGCTGTCTAGTGCCAAGGTTAATAATCACTGAATTTCCTAATTAACTATTTGAGGCAATGCATAATAGTACCGGGGCAATCTGGCTGCCTGTCAAAGTATCTAGGTTGCAATCTGAGAAAGAGGTTATTCTCAAGATTTAGCATAATCACAAATACTTCTAAACTTTAAAAATTGATATTCATTTTGAGATTAGATGCAAGATAGATTTAGTGTTATTAAATTATTTTAAATATTAACTTAAATTAAGGCAAAGATGTAATAGAGGAAATTAACATGTTCATTTAAATATCAGCCAAAATAGCTAAATTAAATACAAATAAAAAGTTTTAGAATCCCTATGACACTATTATAGTTTTTAATCAATATTTTGAATTAGTTGCTAATTTTATATTTTCTGTTTTCAATTTAATTTTAATAAAAGTTTGTTATCTTGCATGTTTTTTTTTTTTTTATTTGTATATTTTTTAGTATGATTTTATATATAGATATTACTAACTTTTTATTTCAGTTTTAGTTTTAGTTATTTAGTATACATCAGTTTAAACTAAATGAAAATGAGAAATGTTATCCTGGACTAGCTAAATAAAATCTGTGTGCTTGTCTTTAGTGATTTAGTTTTAGTAAACTATAATAACACAGGTGCCAATACATTGTGTATCGTTAATTTTATTCCACAAGCAAAAGTCCCCAATTCTAGAGCCTCGCATATGACATTCAGGGGGAAAAAAACAGATACTGTGGCTATAAATTAAGAATCTGTTCCCATAACTTAATTTGTGGCCACAATTTAGTTAAATAGTGGGCAAACTGTACTAATTTAGTCACGTCATTGCCACAATTTAACTACAATGTGGGAATGAATTACTGCGACGTGGGCACGATTTACATTTACATTTATTCATTTTGCAGATGCTTTTATCAAAAATGACTTACAATTGAGGAGTACAACAAGCAAGCATTTACTAAATTAATTAAGTCCTACAAACAAATTCTTAACGTGTGGCCATTCCTTTATCTCATTTTTCTTTTTTGTCATGTGTGGGGCTCTGTACCCAATAATAACAGTTATCAAGACAAAGCGAGTACTCGATTGGTCATGTGATCCTCCGTTTATGAATCAGCAGGTGTTTATCTCCACAGGGCAGCCAGGCACTTACATTTGAACTTAAGTGTCAGTTGAAATATGGTTTCTTAGGTCCATTGTAACATCTCAACTCAACTCCCACTGAGGGAAGCTAGGTGTGAACAGAGGAGACGACTTCCCTGCCCACAGAAAGATGGATTACAGTGATGGATGGAATGTGATGGAAAAACAAAAGAAACCGGTGCTTTCAAAAGCACTGCATTGTATGCGGGTCAAAAAGAGCGTCCTGGGAAGAAGGGCACCACTTCAGAAATGATTAACAGCATTCCCCACAAAAGCTTCCTTTCCTAAACACACGCGGCAGGCCAATCTCATTAACAGGGTGTAAGCGGTCGGTCAACGTTTGCGTGCAACTACCTGAGGGCAGCTAGCCATGCTACCCAGCAGTCCACTGATCTCGCTGTTTGCGCGAGCAAGCTGTCTACCTCTGCTTCCTGTCAAAACAGGAAATGAGCAAATAGGAAATTGCTGTATTGATGTGCATTGGCTGGAATCCTACTCTTGTTTTCACAGTTCAGAAAACAGGGATATGAAGGGTGCGACCCATGGCAGGAAACCCTACGTGTTATTTATATCACTTCAACATGGTCAATTCATTTCCCAGGAATTCTTTTCGACTATTAATCAAAGATTGTGGATATTCATGACCTTCATGACCCAAAATATGTCACCTGCCAATATCTGTAGTACCAACTCAATTCAGAACAAGTCGTCAGATATCATAATTTCTGAATATATTTGAATTTGGATGCTTGAATTGCACCTCAATTTAAAAGACTAAGCGACTTTATTTCTCATTATTGAGTTTATATATCTATCTATCTAAATTACCGGTTTGATTTTTATATTTCTCTGATATAAAAATGTACTAAGCACATGCTACAAAAGGACATGATGGAGAAAAAAAAAACATGAGATAGGAAGAAAAAATATGTTGGCAACTTTTGCATTTCAAATTATTTAAGTGCCCCGAAAATTTTGCGAGTGAAAGCAAAAAACATTGCTATACTTTTTTCCTCCTATCACATTTTGCAACAAGCTTTGAGAAACAGGCTTCCATGCTAAATACCAGGCAAAAAAAAAAAGTTAATCGGTCTCTTATTTATTTATTTATTTATTGCTTGCTTGTCTTGGATGAATAATTACTTACAAAAAAATATGTTACTGCTAGGGTTGCGCAAAAAATCGCACGAATATGAACGTGGTTTTGCGCAGCTCGTCAGTGAATGTATGCAGTGCAAGTGTGTGCTTAAAACATCCTAATGAATGTATTCTGCTGTCTGCATGTTCGGGTGGGAGGTGGAGCAGGGGGGTGGCATTCACTTTGAAGGCCATATTTTGGTGTTGACAGGAGTTCCTCCTCTCTCCACACATGTTTTTTTGGGCAGTGTGTGTTCCTTTCATGTGTTCAGGAAGCTGCTCATGAGGAGACACAACAAGCCCCTCACTTGGCTCTCTGATCTTCACTGGTCCATTGTTCAAGAGTTATTTAAGAATCACGTAGCTCTGTGTAGTTAATGCTGCTCAATGTGAAAGCACGCACGTGATGGAGATTTACCACTGATTACAGAACCGGCTTTTCTGACAAGATGCGCGTTAAATATCGCATGCGATTTATCGTGCAGCGCTAGTTATTGCTATATGCTATTGTTTTATAATTTTTTTATATCTAATTTAAAATTTTCTAATAAAAGGAATATGTTAATTGTCATATAAACTTTTGCTTAGGAACTGACATTTATATAGAAAATAATTAAATTTCACTGGTAATGGTGTCGACTACTGAAATGTTGCTTTCCTGACAACCCCACCCTCGACAATGAAGCCAGACAGACAGACAGAGCACCACAAGAAAAGAAAAAAAAAACAGAACAATGCGTACATATATGTGTATGCAGTGCAAGTGTGTGCTTAAAGCATCCTAATGAATGCATTCTGCTGTCTGCATGTTCGGGTGGGAGGTGGAGCAGGGGGGTGGCATTCACTTTGAAGGCCATAGTTTGGTGTTGACAGGAGTTCCTCCTCTCTCCACACATGTTTTTTTGGGCAGTGTGTGTTCCTTTCATGTGTTCAGGAAGCTGCTCATGAGGAGACACAACAAGCCCCTCACTTGGCTCTCTGATCTTCACTGGTCCATTGTTCAAGAGTTATTTAAGAATCACGTAGAACGGCAGTTCGTACATACCATCTCTCAAACGCCCCGCAAAAACACATTCACTTCTCTGTTTCTACCCACAGGCATATTTGCATTTTGTATGCTTAATTTAACTAGCTTTTTACCATTTCTGAAGTCATGCCCATACAAAACACACTGCCATGATGCTAGAGTGGATACCAGACAATTTTTTTTTTTTAATAATCCTTCTAATTCTATGATAATATTGCACACTTCAACTTTAATGATAAAGACACAGAGGACCAATACCGTTGGGCAGTGTGTGTTCCTTTCATGTGTTCAGGAAGCTGCTCATGAGGAGACACAACAAGCCCCTCACTTGGCTCTCTGATCTTCACTGGTCCATTGTTCAAGAGTTATTTAAGAATCACGTAGAACGGCAGTTCGTACATACCCTCTCTCACACGCCCCGCAAAAACACATTCACTTCTCTGTTTCTACACACAGGCATATTTGCATTTTGTATGCTTAATTTAACTAGCTTTTTACCATTTCTGAAGTCATGCCCATACAAAACACACTGCCATGATGCTAGAGTGGATACCAGACATTTTTTTTTTTTTTAATAATCCTTCTAATTCTATGATAATATTGCACACTTCAACTTTAATGATAAAGACACAGAGGACCAATACCGTTGGTGAACTTTCTGAATGATTTCAATATGGATGTTTCTCAGTGTCAGCCAATTAGAAACCACACATCTTTAAAGAGCTCGAGTATTCAAAGCAGCAGATGACAAAACTGTAATGTGCCCTTATAATAAACACAATATTATCATGCATTAGTTAATGTTTTAGGTGTGAAAGGGACTTTATGACGAAGTTAAATATCAAAAGGGACACTTCATCCCACGATAAATTCTGTTATCGTTTACTCACCTTCAAATGGTTTCAAATATTTTGCTTTGTGTCTTAAGCACAGTGTTGGTAAGGTTACTTTGGAAATGTAATAGGTTACAGATTACAAGTGACCCTGTTTAAAATCTAATAAGTAGTGTAACTATTTTAATTACATTTGATTACTTTGTGATTACTTTTCTAAATTTCTAATGAATGTTAAATACTTTTCAAACATTTAAAGCAGGCAGGGTTAACCTTAAAGTAGTACTCAACACTGATTACTGTCAGATTTTCAAAATCCTTCATCACTTGAATTAAAATGATAATAATTTAATTTTAAAGCACAGCCACCACAAAATCCGACTTTAGCACCTCTTTTAACTTTGAGATCATTCTGAGGTTAAAAACAGATTTAAAATCATAATATGAAATGGTAAATATTAATGCAAGAAATATTCAGATGTAACCCCCTTTTTTAATCTGTAACATTTTCATAACTGTGATTTATTTACACATTTCTTCCTGTATGTAACGGATTACAGTTACAATTATTTTGTAATTAAATTACGCAACGCTGCACATGTAACTAATTACTCCCCAACACTGCTTAAGCAGAATACAAGAGAATTTTTGAAGAATTTCTCAACTGTTTTCATCCATAGAATTAAAGTTAGTCCAAAACAACACTGGACCTCAATGACTTTCATGTTATGAACCAAAAAATATAAATGTTTGGAACAGGTTTTTTTTTTTTTTTTTTTACTTTAAGGTTAGGGGTTTGTTAAAATTGAATAGAATATGATGAACTAGTTTTTTTAGAACTAGAAGTTTAACATAGAGTGTATAAAGTGACTGGTCTTCCCATGGATGTTTCTCATTGCCAGCAGACCTCCGGGATACACCAGTTAATAGACTTAAATGGTGAACCAACATGGTGGATGTGGACCTCAAGGTATTTTCAAAGGCATTCAGTTTCAAATAAACAGGCATGACAGCATAAATCATGTTTGAGGATAACAAGTTATGTTGCATTCATGTCATGTCAGAAATTCCTTAAATATGAGATGAGATTCTCAGAAATTACTAGTTTCTATGTAGATGCACAATAGGCAAAATCTAGCTTGATATTATGCAGTGAGTGATTAGTCCTCTTTGTCCATAACTCAAACTTAAAGGCTTTGTAAAGGCATTTTTCAAAACATTTAGGGCCTAAACTTTCAAAGTATTGCGTTTCTAATTTTAAAAAAATTATATGAATTTCAGTTTACTTTAAAGGGGTGGTTCATTGCAATTTCACTTTTTTAACGTTAGTTAGTGTATAATGTTGCTGTTTGAGCATAAACAATATCTGCAAAGTTACGAAGCTGAAAGTTCAATGCAAATGGAGATATCCTCTTTTAAAATTCTGACAGTTTAATGCCTACAAAAACGACTCGTAGGGACTACAACGAGTTACTTCCCGGGTTCGTGACAT
>NW_015629560.1:237916-242218 GCF_001515625.1 Sinocyclocheilus rhinocerous
CTCTCTCTCTCTCTCTCTCTCTCTCATTGAGCTCAGCTCCAACAATGAACTGTTCCAATTATACACTTATTTTCACATAGCTATGAGAAGCGTTAAACATGGACAGTTGCTGTACTGTATTAAAGCTTTAATCAGGATAAAACTGTATATTAAAAGCTAACATAAGCAGTAGCATTTACAAATAACAGCATATCTAAAAGTATGAGACAACAACAAACAAAAAACATAGGCCTACCATTAAAAGCAATCCTTGCACAGGTTCTGCATGATCCTCTTCAATAATATCCTCTGCTTCTCAATCGGGCTCAAACTGATAAGCGATATTAAAGACGCCGTTGTTTACAATATGACCGGAGCACATGCGCTGAGGAGAGGGGCGGGACGTTTAGACGCGCACTAGAGGCGGTTTAGCCAATCACAACACACTGGGCTAGCTAACCAAACAGATCCCATCGCCTATTTCTGAGGGTGGGGCTTCATAGAAAACAGGAAAAATCAGCCCGTTTCTCAGAGAAGGGACAGAGCGGTGTGGAATAAAGGTAAATTGTGTGAAAAATAATGTGTTTGTTTTTTTTAAACGAAGCATTAACACATGTTAGACTGCACCCCATAAACACAATCAAGTCTAGAAAAAGACCAATGAACCACCCCTTTAATTCTACTTCCTTTCTGTTGCCTCAATTTAAATTTAAAGCATGTTCACCTCAATTGAATCGTGCACATCCCTAGATTCCACACTCTTTTAAAGATACAGCCAATACATATTATTCTAAAAACCATTTCATAAAAAAAGAATACAGCCAATACATATCTACTCTTACTCAAAAAACCCTCATATTAAAAAAAAACTGCACTTCCAAGGAACATGAAAGAGTGAAAGACAAACAACTCTATCAACAGTTGCTGGCTCAGATAGTGTGGGAAAGTAGAACACTAGATTGCTCCACACCACCCATCGCCCCTTTACTAGCATAACAAGTGTACATTAATAGCTGCGTCACTGATAATTAAACTCCTCCTTTAATGGAAGGACCACAGGGATAACACGCAACTTGTAACTGTAACTGCTTTAAGGCTGCGACTTCACAGTCCTGGGTGAAACTCTCGACTGCACTGTTTAAGTGTCCAAAAGTGACTATCTTTTACACAGAGGACCGGCGAGTGGTTGATGTCTATGGGAAAGACTGCAGTGGGGCTCATAAAGGGAGGTGTGAGGTAAAATAGCTGACACGCTGCAAGGATAAAACGCAAGCTCTCCAGGACCACGCTGCAATCTGACATCATAAAAGCCGGCTGTAGTAACTTCAGGCTAGGAGAAGGATGCTAGCATTTTGACATCATAAATGGTGCCATAGTAACAGATGGGCTAACACAGAGGTGCTTTTGTTGCAACATCATTAGCAAGGCCATGGTAACAGATTGGGTTATACAGAACACTAGCGAGAAAGGCAATTACAGGGCAGCCTGTGGTCTAATATGGCACTGACATCATAAAACTTACATTTTTTTCCAGGTTTTCATGTAACAAGCTAGTTTTTCTCAAGTAGCTGTTTAGCGTAGCAAAATGCTACATCTCTGTTTTTAAAGCTAGCTGAATAATCAAACATGCTCTCCTAAAATGGTACATTCAGACAGTGAATCAGTATATAAATAAGTATTTTTTTTAAATGATTCTCTGATTGTGCCTCGGTGGAACAATTACTAGAGGCTGTGACAAAATATTAATGAATTATTATTATTTTATTTAATTGTTTGAATGAGTGATTCAATGACTCACTCATAGGCTATGTTTACACTAGTGCGTTTTTGTTTTAAAACGCATAACTTTTGCCAGGGTTACGCCTGTCATTTACACTACTAGACTTTCGAAAATGCTGCAGACCCCATTTTAGTTTGAAAACTCCGGGGGTGTATTCCAGAAAGCACGGATAACTTACCGTCAGCTAAATCCTGAACTTTCGGTTGATTAACCCCAAACCTTGCTTACTCGAGGTATGTGGTTCCAAAAACACGTCCGGGAGTAAGTTCATTCAACTCAGAGTATGTTCCTGGTTAAGACTCAAGACATTCTCAACAGAGCGACGAATCGACGAGTCACTATAGAAACGGACGGTAAGAAAAAGCGTGCCATGCTGTTTCTTTCTTCTTCTTTTGTTCAATGGTCGTTTACATGTTTAGTGCATATTGCCCCCTAAATGATGGTTGTGCAATCATTTTTATTTTTTTCCATTTAATCTTTAATCCTTGAGAATATGAAATATATAGTTTGTTTGATGCTAATTATATATTAAGTCATATCAGATATGTATTTTGATTTAGAATTTAGACATTATAGAAAATGCCGATAATATAAAATGTAATAAATAAATATATATAATATAATAAATTAAACATTACCTTATCATAGTGTTTTATATATAATGTTGTGCGCTATCTGTCACGCCCACTGAAAGCTCGTCAGTAGATCACACGTGCGCTGATAGCGCTGATGTGAACTAACCCTGGAACATAACCTGCTCCAAAGAAGCAGGTTTACTTACATACCCTGAAAGTAACCTACGATTTTGGAACCGAAAGCTGAGGTCATCCGCTCGCTTATCCTCAAACATACCCGGGTATGTCACATAACCTGCTTTTTGGAATACCCCCCGGGGTTGCATTTCAGTGTAAACGGACCAAAGTAGAGACTTTTGAAAATGATGGCGTGGCTGCCCACATTCGCTCGGTGTATCCTTGACGACCGTGTAAACAATAACATCATGCTCATTGTTGTACCTGCATGAATGAACGTTTTCATTTGTGTAGCGTGGACAGAGATCGTTTCTGAAACGCAGTAAAACACCGGTGTAGACGAGGATTGTTTTTCAATTTCAAACTTTTTTTTTTTTATTGAAAGCGCACTAGTGTAAACACGGCCATAACTACTTCACTTGTTCTATTACTGATTGAACTGGCATTTTAAAGGAATCTCTTGAATGAATGATTCAATGGCAAATAATTTTTTAACAGTCACTTGTCTCCACCTTGTGGTGAAACAATGTAATCAACAAACATTATTTGAAGGCCCAATTTGAAGCGAAAATTACTTTCGAAAGATGATTTCCTCCATTTTGATCGCTACATAGACATCAGTGTTTATATACCTATACATTTTTATCCCAGTACTTCTGTGATTATATGAATGATTGCAGGACAGAAATAATAGGCTACTGTGTGGTTGAAGACAGTTTGTGAAGCTGTTTTATCCACCTTTTTCTTGCCGTAAAAATGGGCGTGGCCATTTGTAAATTCTATGAGTCTAGCTTCCAGTCTCATCCACGTCCAGCTATTTTTAGCTCTACAAAACAGTTTGTGTTGCTGCTTGATACTGAAAATTGTTGTGTCTTACCATATTATTTTAATGTATTATCTTAATTATGAACAAACTGGTTTGTAGTGCAAACAGTTTTACCGTTTACTGCACGTTGTTATTCTCGTCGTTATTTATCTATAGCGGTTAATGATCCGGAAGTCTCGCCCATAGGCTTACTTCTGCGTTTAGGAATAAGGTGGATACCTAAACATGATAACTGCTCTCTCTGTATCGGCGGCAGCGCGAACACAAGTTTGAATATACCAGTATGACTTTGTCAAAAGTTTAACAGACACAGACGAATCGTTGTAATTTAGAAATAAGATCACGTGTGTGTGTTTGAATCCAGATCGCGATCTTTTAACGATTAATCTTGCAGCTCTTGCGTAATATATAGTTAAATGCTAATTGTCACTATGCTTTATACTCATTTATATAAATTAGGGTGTTCTGCTAGTTGTTAAAGTTGTATTTTGTGTCTATTTTAGTTATATAATGCCCTAATTGTGGTTCTTAGTGATTTGTGATGAAAAATGTAAAGTTAGATACTGTTTGCTAGTAATACAAGTACTTTATCAACAGTGTCTTGACTGCAGTTTAACTTTCAGTCTTTAGGGGCCGGTTGCACCAGCTAGACGTAAAAAAGCTGGGTGTAAGCCCTACGCTGGGCTTTGCAACGTCCAGCTTTACGATAAATATTTACACCTGTTGCACCAACTGAAACTACGAAAGCTGACTAACAAGTTTGTGTACAATGAATGTCTTTCCTAAGGTAAATTTGACTTTACGTGACATTTTGTGTTTTACTGGCATCTTTCTGTGGCTGAAAAAAACACGTTTATGGTTTGTATTTTGTGATAAAATTGACAGAATTTGAAAGTTGATTATTTATTTATTATTGATTATTTAATTTATTTCTGATTAAAAGTAACAAAGCACAAAACTTATTG
>NW_015629560.1:243602-314818 GCF_001515625.1 Sinocyclocheilus rhinocerous
TAAGTGTGTATTTACGTGTTTTTTTTTGTACTGGCGTCTTTCTGTGGCTGAAAAAAACACGTTTATGGTTTGTATTTTGTGATAAAATTGACAGAATTTGAAAGTTGATTATTTATTTATTATTGATTATTTAATTTATTTCTGATTAAAAGTAACAAAGCACAAAACTTATTGTGATTATTGGATGGCAGGCACGATACAAATAATGAATGGAATTAAAGACGTGAAATATTTCCAAGCATTTACACTGTCCTTCCAAGCAAGATGTCAATCAATTCAGTTTCTTTTAATAATCACAGTTCATATGTAATATTTTACTGCATAATTATTACATGCTTGACAGAAATATATTTTGTATTCAATGTCGACAGTGTGGTAGGATAGCACAGAGCTTCGCGATTGATATCGCTTATCCTGCCCGAAAAGACCATTAATATTACAGGTCACGTCTGCAGTAATAATTAACTAACAGACATGAATCCTAAAAATGAATAATGTCCGAGCAAATCATGACTTTTCACTTTACACCTACCTGTGACTAGGCGTAAGATTTAGTGTCAGACGTAGCACTATGCAGAGATGGTGCAACGGGTATAAATTCTACGCACGACTTAAAGCGCCATTTACGTCCAGCCTAGTCTTACAACCGGGTGTACGTCCAGCTGGTGCAACCGGCCCTAGGTCTAGAGCAACATACCTCACAGGTTTTGTCAGAATAGTCAAAAAACAAAGTGTAAATCACAGGAACTGGTTTAGGAAACTCTCTTTGCCGGTAGATGAATTTTGACTAACACTTGGCTCCTAGGGGAAAAACAAAATAAGGGCAAAGATCTGACACTCTGACAGCATTCAAAGACATGCGAGTGATTCATTTCTCATACCGTCATCTGCTCTAATCAAAGTTCAAAGAACATCAGGCCATTATTCATAATAAGTCATTATAATAAAGTGTGATCTTCTACCATGTTACAAATTGTCTTACAAATTATAAAAGTTTTACATGTCCGTCACATAAAAGAAACTCACTATAGATAAAAGAACAGATAGTAACCACAGCAAGAAAACAGAAGTGATTCTTATCTGCTCTTCGTCATAAAAGTCTGTCTGTGCAAAATGTGAGAAGAAGCCAGATGCCATGAAATTACAAGCCCATAAAACAGAGATTAGAAGATCCTTGCAGGAAGCCTCAATTTATCATATAATGCTAATAAATGCTAAATTAGGTGATCAAATTTTTTATTACGGCAGAAACTGATAACTATAGCTGAAATGCATTCAAGAATCAGAAACTTTGAATACTTGAGAGGAAAATAAATCACTGCACATCTTCCCAAACAACCCTGTGGTACCCAAACTGTGATCAGTGAACGATTCCAAATGGTTGGTGAGTTCATTGGCTTATTAAAAATAGTTGAAAATAAATAATATGTAATCATTTCCCAAAAGCACATACATTGAACTACTCACTGATTAATGAATTCATAATAATAAATAATCTGAATGTATTAACAGTGATATTGTTTTATTTCAGTAATGTAACTGTTCAGACTTATGATTCTGACATCAAAATAAAGTAGTTGCTGGTGTTGTAGGTTATCTGCAATTTTTGTTTTACCTGAAAAGTTTAAGAACCTCTGCACTATTATCCAGAAAGACAAAGAACTGAAAGCAGTGGCTTTTGTTTAACTCTTGAATCACATCTGCAAAGGTGAGACAAATCATTTTGTACTGTGATGGCTGATTAATTCTTCCATCTTTGAGAGAAACCTTTTCATAGAAAAGCCTGAATCAATTCTGAACACGCACATACTCTCAAACACAAAAAGAATAAATGATAATCATTCCATGATAAAGCTCACACACAGACTCACGCTAACATGCCGCACCACACACGCAGAGGAAGACAGTGAAGCATGAAATGAACTTAGGAGTGAACTTTGACTGGCATTTCCATACACAGATTTATGGGGCCCACATCTGACTACGAGTTCTGTGGAATGGAGAATAAATAAGGGCATACAAAAGAGACACACACACACACACACATACATATCACACTTACACATGCCAAGCCAAACACCACAGGGGATCCTCCCAAACTCACATGAATGCCAACAATACAATTACAGGTTGGGCTGACAGTTGACCCACTGACCAGCAGACAGACACTGATGTCAAGGCCGGAAAAGCCAGAATGTTGCAGAGTTTCCAAAAGAGTTTACAGTTGTTCAGGTTTGTAAAATGGTATCCAGTCATGGCGGGTCTAAAAGCAGTAGCCATGTTCTTCATAATCAATCACTTTTTGAGGGGTTTATTAGCATTTAAGCTGTTTGCTATTGCTAGTCATAGGCTGGTGTATTAGAGGGAGGTGCATTTTCATTCTAGTGAGATTAAAAAGTAGAGGAAGGAAGTGACTTCTTAGTATTCTGGTGAATCCCTCCGGTGGACTGGAGAGGAGTTGCAGGCCGAACTGCCAATCTGCTAAAAGTGCTAAGCACTAAAAGTTTAAAAAAGGTTAACTTTCAGTCGTACACTAGCATATTGATGACTTCAGAGCTAGAGATTTATCAAATCACTTTTGTTTGGACTCATTAGCATTTTAGCTATCTGTTATTGCTAGTCAGAGGCCGGTTTGTTGGGGGAGGGGCATTTTCACTCTTTTCATTCAGAGGATTAAAAGCAACACAATGCTATTTTAATTTTAATTGCATGGGGTTATTAAAATTAACATTAAGGTGGTGTTGTGTAGTTGCTAGTTCAATTTCAACGGGAAGTGAGCCATCATGACTGAGCTATGAGCAAGGCACTTAACCTCTGGTTGCTCAAAGGCATTTGGGGTTGCCAGGTCTGTGAAACCAAGCCAGCCCAATTGCTAAGAAGAACTAGCCCAAAACTATCCCAATTGCATTTATTACACGGTTTTTGTACTGGAGGGGTCCTCCTCCATCGAAGTAGCATTTGCTTTAACCCACAGACAAAAAAAAAAAAAAAGTGTACATTTAGCCCAATTCCACAGTTGAACCACAGACTTGGCAACACAGAAGGCAATTGTCCTTGTTCACAGTGCTGTTCTATGATGACATCATGTGAAAGTATTTGAAAATAATTTCAGCGGTTGTGTGATGACAACTAAAGATTCTATTCTATTCTATTCTATACACAGTGTCATCTGAACATTACAAAACACTGACATGTTGTTTTGTTGTATTTGTCTGGTGAATTATTTGCTTTAGAGAGGATGAAAACACTTTTTGTCTAATGTTAAATCTGCATTTTAAAGCTAAACCATTTGAAAATAACTGAATTAAATAACAAAGTTCTATTTCCCGTGCAGAAAGTTTACTCAGCCTACACTGAAAAAAAAGATTGTGTGGTGTTGTAAAATATATTAAATTAATCATCATAAATTCTACTTGTAATATTAAAAATCAAGAAGAACAACAATTTTCTAAGTAAAATGTTCGTGCAATTTGTTACCAAAATTTTTTTAAGTAGATCTTAATAGTTATTTTTTTCAGTGTATGAGTACAAAGGAAAATAAATATTGTGCTGATCAGCTGATGGCCAGATGTGCTCAAAGCTAGAACTTCAGAGCCAGTGCAATATGTCAAATGCCTATGTCTTATCTGTTAGCCTGCAGTCGGCCTGACATTTAGTGTAATAGCAGGCACGACTGGACAGAGAGAGGAAAGACAGAGAATAGCAATTACTTTGGTTGGAACATTCCTGGATGTTCTTTTTCCTCAAAGATTCAGACGTGTGGATTCCCAAACACTCTGACAACAAACATATGACAATGTACTCGAGCATTTACACACACACACACAGCTACACAGCCTTCTGCTCAAGCCCTCTTCAGCCTGTTTCCTGTGTCACACCCTACAACATTGAGAAGTTTCCTCTCACAGCTGGCAGCCTGGGATAAATTACAGAATACGAGAAGAGATGGCTGCAAACTGGCCAGTGTGAACTCTTTCTTTTTTTCTCTAACATCATTTTCACTGCATATCCTGCAGCATTGTTCAAATTGAGGGGGGACTGGAGAGACTTTCAAGAGCTTTGACACAATTTAAACACTGTCCTGCAGTGCCAAAAGTCATAGCTGGTGCTGTATATCTCTTCTTGAAATCACTTTTCTTTCTTTACAGTTCTGTCTGATATTCCTTTTTTTATTTTTTATTTATTTTTTGGTCCCAAACTTATTTTGACAATAAAGACACCTATAAATGCAATATCAGTATGCATGCATCAAACCAAGTGGTATTTACTTTTTAAAATAGCACAAGCACACATATTAAGATAAATATTTCACATAAAAAATTTTAGAAAAGTAATTTGTGTTAATTTTGAACAAACAAAAAAAAAATATATATTACTGTCTTTTGTACTAAATCCAAGATCCATTTAATTTATCCTCTCCATTACCAAAATAAATGTCAGTAGATACATTTTAAAATAAATTAAAATAAGAAATTTGGAAAAAGATAATACCAGCTCAAAAAATCCTTAAAACCAATGTACAAGGGTGCATTTAAAAGAGAAGCCCATGTGCCTCTAGAGGACAAGAGAGGAACTTCAAGTTTGTTTAACCTTCTATGGCAGTGGTCACCAACCCGTCGATCGCGATCGACTGGTAGATCTTTATCACTGTCCCAGTAGATCCCGAAAAAAACAGTAAAATAAGTTTAAAAAATGCATTACATTTATGGGGTTATATTAATGTATCACTGAAGAGAACTGTCTTGAGAAAAGTTTCGATGGCAATGGCATTTTCTTCTCCGTATAAAGCGCAGCTCTGCTTTGTTTACAGCGGTAACCAAGGAAACGCTATAGTGCGGTCTCGAAACGCGATTGGACTAGTTTTATTGCGTAAACCTGGCAACCCTGTTCATTAGTGCCACCTGCTGTCAGAGAGTGCGTCTCATTCAGACCTGCTGTTTTTGTTTCGTGCAGATGTTTTATGTAGCAAATAAATAAATAAATAACACCTAAAGTCAGACCATTCTGTTTTTGTTTTAAATCCTGAAATTAATCTAAATCAAATCAAAAACAACTGCCCGTGCAGATCGTGATTAAAATGCAGTGGTTGCCTCTAATTTCAAATGGCTAGATATTTTTGTTTAAAGCCAGTTTGTTTGTTATAAAGCAAATAGCCAATAAATAAATTTGCTTAAAAATCAGTATCAGTATCAGAATCCAATATGCTAGTTAAAAAAAAAAAAAGAAAGAAAGAAAGAAAAGAAAATCTGAATTCTGAATCAGCTATGACCGGCGCATCACTAATTAAAATACTAAGTAAAAGGCCTCAAATTTGAAGTATAATCTGGGATGTCTTTTTCTATCAATTCTTCAATAGGTAGATCTTGTCTTTCATAAAGGCCGAGGTCAGGGATATTGGGGCCTAAAAAGGTTGGTGACCACTGCTCTAAGGGATATCGTCATTTATAAATGACGCTAAGAAAATTGCATTTAAAATACAATATTAATGTTCAACCAACAACATTTTATTTTAGTGATGTCAAATGACATCCCCTTCAACCAGTAAAATTAAAATTTATTAGCCATGTGCTTCACATTTTTGGTACCTAGTAAAAGAGACATTAGCACATGTTAGGTCACATGCTCTACAGGCTCCATAGTGTGCTCATTTTAGACTAGGAAATACATATAAATTCAAGTTATAAAAAATATTATTGTACATCCAAATGTGTTTTCTAAAGTTTTTTGTCATTGAATGTTTTTAATGTTTTTTTTTTTAAACAGTAAGACATTTTCACTTATTTTCAGATAGTGAAAAAGCATTTGATTGTGTGTGAGGTTTCAGACAATTTGCCAAAAATAATTTACCCTAATGGGACAACGTCAGTTATAAATGACGGATCCCTGAAAAAAAGGTCAAAGTTTAGATGAAGAAAACACATTTTGGAAAATGATTTTACTCCTAAATATATGTAAAATATAAAGTCAATAATTTTTTACGCTGTAAATTCATAATTACTCCTATAGAGGGTTAAGAGCCATATCTGACAGCTTAAAACAACATGACTTAATGATCTACATAAAACAGTAAATAGGTCTCAATATTCAAATGCACTCCATAGGAATTTCTTACAACATATATATCAGCAAGCATCAATATATTTTCTAAGAAAGACAAATGCAAAACAAGTGCTTTGTTTCAACATCAAAAGCCTGAGAGTGAGAATAAAACAATTGAGGAAGAACTTATCATAGTCGTATCAGCTGAGCACACAGCTTAACAGTGAAACAGCCCCGAAGCAAACAATGAGTTTAAACACTCACTGATTGAGAATCAGATAGCAGGGATCACGGGAGTAAATATCAATAATGCAATGCAGTACTTGGCTCTCTCAACCCATCATTTCCTGTGGTTTACATTCTGGTTTCCCTATGGCCAGGGTCGGGTTAAAAGGTTAAGAGGAAGACAAGAGCAGCATGCATAAAACGTACATTTCCAGATTTGGAGATCTGAACCTCTGTGAGGGGAGTGAACCCGGGGCAGCAGCTTCTGGGCACATGCTGTTAAATATTATTTACACTCACCGTCTGGAATAAAAACGATACCGGTTAACAAACTCATGCTGTAAAGGTCTTTGTGGATGGGGGGTACATTTTTCAAATCATATTATTATAATAAATTTTTTGGATATTTATAGGGGAAAAAGCTATTTGCATTAGGGTCAGTGATGTTGAATCTAATAAACTGTTAAAAAGACATATAAAATACAATTCATACAAGCAATACTATATTTTTCATTTTAGAATCAAAATGTGTTCTGATATTTTTTGTCAGTCCTGATATTACATTCGAGAAAAACATCTTAAAAAGAATACAATTATTATTAAATGTGATACTTTATTTCAACAAAACTGCTTCACTGCAACATGCAGAAGCATGCAGGAAACCACACCATTTATGAATAATGAATTCATAATATTTGTAAGAAATACTATGTAAAATATATATTTTTTAAAATATTTAAAAACTTTAGTTACATCCAGTGCAACTTTTGTTTTATTAAATCACTATAAATGTTAACAGTTAAAATAAATGAATTAAAAATGTTAACTTTTATTGAAATTCCTGCATATAAAACAACATATAAATACAAAATATGCAATTCAAAGAACTTGGCACATGTGCTTTAAACTAGATTTTAAAAGGATTTTTCTTTAAACGTCATTAAACATTGTCACAACACTTTTCTTTCAAATGACATTAGAGATACGTAATGAAAAGACAATTCAAGGAATCAGGTGTGGGTTGGCGTGAAAAGGTTCAACAGATGCCATCCGCCCCCATGTTTCGTCACAATTCTCCTGTTGTTATGTTCTGATCAACAGCTTTGCATTTCTTGCAAACTCCAAGCATACGAAAGTACAAGAAAAGGGCACAGGAGCAGAATTGAATGAGAAACTATTAAAGGCAATACAACTTGAGTGATTTACAGTGTCTGCTGTGGCATGTGCTAGGCAAACTTCCCCTGCAGGGTTGAAAGTGAAGAAATGGAGTAAGCAAGTCGAACCAGGACTTCCAGTAGGCTTTCAACTCCGCTTCAACCAGCCTCGCTTCTCGTGAGAACGGTGAGCTTTTCTCTGGTAGGGGTGTGAGGAAATAATTGTCCTCAGAATAAACATTTGAACAGTGCCGTTGGGCATGCAGTCACATTTAAAGTAACCTGGAAATTGAGATGAGCTCACAACAGCGTAAGGCTTATTGACGCATTTCTCTCTATAAAGAGAGGATACATTCTTTAAAAGAAACATTCTTGGCATTGATGGTTCCATGAAGAACCCTTAACATTCTTTCCAATACACAAAAGTTTTTTTTTTATAATGGAAAAAGGTTCTTCAGATTATTAAAATGTTCTTCAATCTGAGAATAAATGTTTCTTTTAAGAACTGTGCATGACAGCATGAGACTTATTGACGCATTTCACTTAATAAAGAGAGAATACATTTTAAAAAAGAACAATTCTTAGAATCTATGGCTCTACAAAAACATCTACGGAAACGTTCCACAATCCACAATCCACAAAAGGTTCTTTATAGTGGAAAAACGTTCCTCAGATTATTGAAATGTTCTTCAAACTAAAAAAAAAAAAAGGTTATTTTAACAACTGCTCATGACAACATGAGTCTTACAGATGCATTTGATTCTAAAAGCAAAGATGCTTTCTTAAAAATGAATGTTCTTGGCATATATGGTTCCATGGAAAACCTTTAACATCCACAGAAACTTTCCACAGCACAAAAGTTTTTTTATAGTGGAAAAAAGGTTCTTAAGATTATTCAAATGATCTTCACACTTAGAGAAAATTTTATTTTAAGAACTGTTAACTGAAAGGTTCTTTGAGGAACCCGAAATGGTTCTTCTAGGCCAGTGGTCGCCAACCCGTCGATCGGCGATCGACTGGTAGATCTTTATCACTGTCCCAGTAGATCCCGAAAATAACAGTAAAATAAGTAAAAAAAATGCATTACATTTCTGGGGTTATATTAATGTATCACTGAAGGGAACTGTGTTAAGAAAAGTTTCGATGTCAAAGGCATTTTCTTCTCCGTATAAAGCGCAGCTCTGCTTTGTTTACAGCGGTAAACAAGGGAACGCTATATTGTGGTCAGTTCATAAGCAGTGTTGCCAAGTCCGCGTTTTTTCCGCAGAATTGGGCTCCTTTAACATTGTTGCCGCGGGTTGTTGTTCATGTCCGCGGGTTGAAGCGACCCCAATAACGTGATATTTAGCCCCTGGAATGTGAATTTTACTGGAAGATCCCCACCGAAAAACGTGTATTTTACCCCCGGAATGCGATTTTTACAGGGGGAAACCTCCTCGAAACACGATTCGACTAGTTTTATTGCGAAAACCTGGCAACCCTGTTCATACATAAAGGCTGAGGTCAGGGATATTGGGCCTAAAAAGGTTGGTGACCACTGTTCTAGGCATTTGCTATGAAACCCCCTTTTTGGAACCTTTACTTTTAAGAGTGTAGAACTCTAGGTTTTGCTTTTTAAAACGGAAAAGTTTTAAAATGTCATGTCCTTTCAAGCCTATCTACACCTTCAGGATTCTTCTTTTGAGCCCTGGCATACAATATAACATCTAAGTGGCTTATGCAACTTCCAATTGAATAAAACAATCGGCCACCGCTCTGAAAGATCTCCATCTTTATTGCCCATGACAATGTACTGTAGTCTAATCAGTCGAGGTCCACCCATTTTCATACTTGGTTATGATTCTTATCCCATAGCAGCCTACCTCACTGACCTTTCACATGGCGGTTACAGGCACAATGTTGCTCATACGCACATATAGACACACAGCTGCAGGGGTTAAGTGCTTGAAATGAAAATGGCAAACTGCAAATCCATCTAGCTTTGCTTTAGATGATCCTCCCATGGGTTTTTAGGAGGTCTGGTCACAAGAGAGTTCAGGGAGATGACTGACAACAAAGAAGAGCTAAGTATTCTCATTGCAACTGTCGTCTAAGGTTTCACCCAGCATTTGAAGGACGGAGGGGTGCAGGTGTTTTCGACCTGCCTGGTGAACGGACTTTAAACTTCTTACATGGCACAACAGAGAGCTTATAGGCCCTTAGAACTGTAGTGGCTATTATAATTGATGACAGACAATTCAGTGCCTCTCTTTGGACAATGGAGATGAAATAACGGCCGCCCCCAAGCGCATATTCATCTTATTAAACGTGATACCATATACCATGTAGTCCTTCATCACAATAATGGGATTGGGAACGCTACATTCCAAACTGCTAGATTGTTCTAACCCAGGTGCGAATGGCCTTAAATTTTGTTGAGTGATCTTGTAATCGAAGCGGACAGCCAGTGGAGTGAAAGAAGTTGACGTTAGACGTCGCAGATTCATTCTTACCGGTTAATGGTTATCGTAGCCGGACATGATGATTTAGGGTTAACGCTGGCCATTTTTAAATTGCGATTATGTTCTGGAGCTTTGTGACTAGTTAAGTGCCAATCATTGTAGGCAATGAAGTCTTTGTCCATTGTCCCGTGTTAAGCTTCCAGGCATTCCATCCTCAGGCATTGTTCAGGTGTTAAGTGCCTTGACATTGAAGTGAATGAACTACTGAGGAGAGAGCTTCTTTATTGTTTGAAGAGAAGAGACCATTCCTCACTGATATCAGCTGAGGGAATCATTGGTAATAAATAATAAAACAAAGGATGGTGCAGGCTGAAAGCAAACCTGGTGAAAAAGAGTGAAGCCATTAAAAGCTGTGGGGCGTGAAGAAAGACTAATTGCCACCTGCGAGCGTGTGCTTGGAAGAAAACTGCAAATAAACGGCCTGTCACACGCGGGGCTGCGATGCTGACCCCACATTTCCTGGAAGAAACCCAGTTCTGAACAAATTTTAAGATTTTAGAACATTTCAATGAGGAATCAATAAAAAGTCGACAGCCTATATTTAACTGTGGTGGGAATTTGATGAGGAGTATACAGGAACACTTTGAATGCATGATGAAGGTCAACTGGGTCTGCACTTCCTCCACAGACTGTACAGCGAGTCCGCTCGACTGTTTTCTCCCCCCAATGTCGACGGACAAGAGGGGAGATAAGCATTGTTTCCCAAAACAATGGGCCACTTCCAATAGCCCCCTCCCCTGTCCACAGACTCTCAGAGACTGGCACTCGCGCATACTGTGTGAATACAATGTGTGAAAGTAAGAAAAGCTGTTGAAAACTCTAGAAACGGAAGGTTGTAAGAAAAAACAGACATTTCTTGGCTTTAGGAATGAGCAGATAGACTGTGAACACTCCAAACAAACAATGACGAGTGGTTTTGTAGCTTCAGTTTACCAGCATTCATCAAAACAAAACGCACGGTTGGTGATCTGGACGGTTTCAATTTTTTGTGAGCTTTTTTGTGAGAATCAAGTAGAAAAGCCAGATTTTTAATACTGGCATCTATCTGTCTGTCTATCTATCTATCTATCTAAAAATGGCTGTTTTTATAAGTGAGTCATTGAATCATTCACTCAATTAATTCAAAATTAACTAAGTGACTCTATTTATGAGTGAGATCAACATCAACTCTTGCTCATGTGATATTGCTTAAACAGCATTAACTACAATAGAAATGTAACCTCAAGTTAATAAGAATTCCATATGAATTTCCATTTCAGATAAGACTTTGTTTCAGTAAATTTAGTGGCACTTTAATAGTTCATTTTTCATCCAGATTGCTCTCTGTACATCATGCCCATCCACTTTCTGCATTGGCAAGCATGGGGACACTTTGTGCCACACAGCTGAGCTTCTCACATCTCACTCCAACCATCCCACTCAAGGCTTGATGAGGTTTCATCACTGTTTTGACCATAAACCAAACATCCAGCAATGAGCATTTCAAACAGCATTTTGTGTTGCTCTCAATTTTATCCAAGCCTATATGTATTTCAGACTGAATATGATTTCAATGCATTACTGATCGTTCTAAAGTGCAACAAAGCCTATAGTTTGCAAAATATGTAATTGAAATATTTGCTCTCTGTGCTGGTATAGTAAAAAGATTAACCTTTTGATGACCTGGTGAACTTTGTGAATAGGAGCCTGAATAGGATATCGGTTTTCTGATAAGGGAGTCATAAAACTACAAAGACGGCTTATTTGTGTCAACTTTTCATCAGATCGTGAGATTTTACACAAAATGGCCTTTAAGAGGCATTCAGTGCATCTGATTTATGTGAGGCTTTCACGATGCTTTGAAAAGAGCCGAGTGACAGAATTAAACAAGGCGGACTTCCAGAGCTCTAAGGCTCAAGTGAAAGTCAAGTGCTGCTTCAAACTAACAAAAGATTCTTAGTCATGCAATGTTGCATGAATCAAAACAGTTGAAAGATAACATTATTAGTGCTAAAAATGCTATAAATTGCAAAGCAACTGAATTCCCCTGTCTTGGATGTGTTTGTTTGCTTTGCAAAGGCACTGAAATAATGTTTCTCACTCACTGACCTTAAAGGAAGCAGGGTCGGACAGAGCGAGAGCTTGTCTCCTCAGTTCAGCTATAGTCATCTGACATTGCTTGCACAGATCTGGCTTAGTCTCTTCCCTGTCGGATTCAGAGAGGCTTACGGCTCCTGCGCCTTCAGGTGGGGGTCTGCTGGCACACCTTTCCTCCTCCGCTGACAGTCTCTTCCTCGGGCTCAGCTCAAGTGAGAGTGAAGACTCTCCGCTCGAACAGCCTTCCACCTTTATGAAAGACAACAACGTCAAGATACAGAAAGACTCCATATATTTAACATCTGTCAAAAATAGCTCATTATAAATGTAGAACATCCAGATTACAGTTAATTGCATATTACTAATTGTTTATTATATTATAATAACAAATTATGTAGCTTTACTTTTTTTTTTTTTTTATACACGTAAAATAAAAGCGTGATTAAACTTTCTAAACGTGTTGCAAATTACTCAACAACAATGCACAAACAGCAAGCTTTGGAATTCAAATAGAATACTGTAACTTCTCAGCATCAGCTGTTTATTAGAGGACTTACAGTTGACCGGCTGATCTGGAACTCTCCTTGCGCATTCCCCTGTGTTAAATCCATCATCTCGGTATAATTGATCAAAACGCGGACATCTAGTGCACTTTATTGCGTCTCTGTTTGTCTACACTCATTGATTAGGAACACAGTTCATGGATAGTCAGTGGGAGCGCAAAGGAAAAAGCACAACTCAATTCCCGTGAAGTTTTGCTTTGCTTTAGTTCCATGACGACGCGCGTACGCAGGAGTGAAGTTTGACTGCTATCAATGTACGCGGCTCGGTTACTTGGCTGGAGGGGTGGAGCTGAGCGCTCAGTAGCTATTCAGACACTGTTTCAGAGAGTTTAGACTGCGTTTGCACAAACAAAAAGTGAAAATAATATTGATTTCAATTCACAGTTTAATTAATTATGTGTTTGTAATAAGAGGTGTGCGTTAAAGAACTGAGTAACTCGTGTGAAGTAATCAAAATTGCTTAAAATCACGACTGCATGTCTGGTTCATAATTTTTAAAAAAAATGTGTATTATTGGTATTATTGTAAGCAACAGCCTGTGCACTCATCTTTCCAAGTTGTATGTCTGAAAATATATATATATAAATAAAAAATAGCTTCAAACATAAATTACGTCATCTTTTATGTTACAGTTCACTTGTGTTGACTGAGATTGCGGGTCTGTTGGAGTTCTTTTGCTTATTACTCTGGCGCCACCCTCTGGTATTTTACTCAACTGCATCTTACAAACCTCTCGGTTTGCAATAAATTGTGAGAATGTTTGAATATTTAATTACTGATCTCTAAATATTTTATGTTGATGATGTATATGCTGGGATCACGTGACATTAAATTGCCACCCAAATACTGTCAATCTCCCGCCTCAAAAAAAATTAAAACTCAATCAGTCCTTTGTCTGTGACAGCGCAAGTGGTCCAATAAACCATCAATAACGGACCGTTTGACGTGGGCGAAGAAAACTACAGTATTTGCTGGCAGAAATTTAGCTTTTGTGACCATCTATAATATTTGTAGCCTGTAGACTTATAACTTAATCTCTAATAAACCTCTATTTGAACATTATTGTCTGTTTTTGTGGACCTTATTAGTGGTTTATTAACACATCAGACTGATGTTGTTTTTTTGGCTTTAAGTGTTTCTTATTTTCATGATTTAAACGGAAAACTTCAACCTAGCTGTAGTAAATTTTTATTACTGAGTTAAATTACTAAAATCACATGATCGCTGAGAAACTTTTAATCAAGCACCAAGTTCACTATCGGGTGAAAAAAAATGTTGTTCAAAATGAAGGGCTTTATCTGATATACTTACTGCATTGTAATGAAATGTATTTTGTATGTTTTTAGGGAAGTTGCTAAAAGCGCAATTGGTGGATGAGAGCTGTTCGTGGTGCTGAAATGAACAAACCGCTACACATTATAACCAACGAAAACTTAGGATTCATATTTGCGAACCCAAAAATAGCATAGCCTTTAAATACCACAATATTTTTAAGCGAAACAACCCACGTGGAGTCTGCTGAGCTCTAAATGAGTCAACTTGCGGAGTCTTTTGTCCGTTCTCAAAGGCTTACCTTGGCTTTTCGCTTTAACAGATGACTAGTAAATCCAAAAATGATGTCGGCGTCCACGAAAAACGTCCCCAAGTCTATCAGACTGGGCTTCTGCTTGTCCGACCCAGATGACCCGTTAGAGTTTTGTAAATCCATTGTGCAGCTGTGGATATATTTCCTCGCCCAGCTTACAGAAAACGTGGAGAAGTCATCGCAGCGCTCTGGAGTTCCAAGTCATTTTACAGATGGTTCTCTCTGATTCCAAAGCAGCGTCATGGTCTTATCCAGAGGTTCCCTCTCAGGTGCATCCAACTGTTGACTCATTTAGATCGTCCGGTTTCTGTTCCAAATTACTTGCCGCGTATTAAATCATACATCCAAATGTTGACACTCGTTAAAGCACGCAAGAACCCCATACAATCCATAATTGATCCATGCGCTCCTGGCATACATCCTTGTGGGATAGTCTGTCCACGCCTTGTCTTGTCTACACTGCAGGTCTAGGAGTGAACTCGCGCGAGCCTGTTGAAGAGACTACCTTGAACAACTCCACCTCTCTCTCTCTCTCTCTCGTCCCTCTTGCGCTTAATGCTCACTGCAGCGCGCAACATTCAGTTCAGACAATGGTGCTTAGATAATGATTGCTTATTCTTTATTTTAATATTTTTATAAGCCATAGTTACTTTTCAGAGCTGTAGTTCAATGGCAGTGCTAACTGCTTACAGGAATAGCTCACCTAAAAATGTAAATTTGCTGACTAAAAATGTACTCACCTTCAGGCCATCTTCATTTGAACAGATTAGGAGAAATTTAGCAATAGTACATCACTTGCTTATCAATGGATCCTCTGCAGTGAATGGGTGCCGTCAGAATGAGAGTGTGAAAAACTGATAATCAGCACAACTCCAGTCCATCAAGTGAAAAGCTGGGTGCTTGTAAGACGTTTTTAACATAAAACTGTTGTTTCCGCTAAATATGACTCCTCTATCCATAATATTGTAGTCTCGTCTGAATCAGGGGAGAAATATGCAGAGATCAAGCACAATATACAAGAGAAAAGATTCCAAAACATTTCTAATCAAATATGTTGGTGTATTTTGATGTGATGGTGATTTTGAACAGATTATGTATTTTTTCCACTGAAGGAAGTGTTATTATAGATTATGGACTGGTATTTAGGCCAGAAGCAACTTGAAAGTTAAAACGTCCTTGTCATTTTTTTCTCTCTAGCAATCATTTTTTGCTTCACACGGTATTATTTGATGGATTGAAGTGGTGTGGATTATTGTGATGTTTTTATCTGTTTGTTCTCCCATTTTGCCGGCACCCATTCACAGCCAAGGAGCCAGTGAGTAAGTGACCTAATGCTAAATTTATGATGGCCTGAGGGTGAGTTATCTTCAGCAAATTTTCATTTTTTTTTGTTCATGTGGTCTGTTCCTTTAAACCTGATGCTTATTTGAGAACCCACATGTGATCTCTACACTCTAAAAAATGCTGGATAAAATACAACCCAGCACTGGGTAAAATATGGACAAACCCAGCGATTGGGTTGTTTTGGCCCAGCCGGTTGGGTTACTACCCAGAAGGTTAAACATTTAACCCAACTGTTGGTTGAAAACAACCCAATCGCTGGGTTTGTCCATATTTAACCCAGCATTTTTTTTTTTTTGAGTGTAAGAGTGTTTTTAATGGAACACAAGGTGTGTGCATTAGACAATATAATCTCCTCATATTTTAATAGATAAACATAGATAAATAAAGATATTTCATATAATTAACTATTTTATTAATTGTTTTAAACCATTTGTTTACTGGAAAGACACGATCTGGCTTTCAAAATGACAACTGTCAAAAAGTAGAATGCTTGCCCTTATTTGTTTTTCGTTTCAAGAAACTTTTGAAACAGTAACATTTATTTATTTATTATTTATTTCCGACATAAAATGTCTTTTATAGCTTTGTTGAGTGGCGATGAAAGGCTGGTTTGCCATTATTTTTGAACGCCAGATCCTCTAACACCAAAGCGGATCCACCGAAAGGGCTCCCTGGTGTGTGCTTTCTGAGCAGCCGAATGCAAAAACGGCCTGTTATTGGGCAGCTTAAATACGAAGCTTAATACGCAAGATAAAGTCAGTTATTTGCTGGGCTTTGAAAGCCGAACACAGGACATTACTGCTGCCCTCTTAATAAAAAATCTTATCTCGAGCATACAGAGGAGCATGCTGTAGATAAACAGGCAGGCATTACTGCAATAATATACTCGTTCCTGTGGACTGTCTTTTGAAGCAGCTGGGTTTTGTCGGTCCGATTAAAGGGAATTAGGCAGTTGACTGTTGACAAGTCTGATTGTGAATTGGAAGTGATATTGGCTCATCAGCTTGGCCCAATATACAAAGTCGTAAGTTGCATACGCAAGATAAAGTCGGTTATTTGCTGGGCTTTGAAAGCCGAACACAGGACATTACTGCTGCCCTCTTAATAAAAACTCTTATCTCGAGCATACAGAGGAGCATGCTGTAGATAAACAGGCAGGCATTATTGCAATAATATACTCGTTCCTGTGGACTGTCTTTTGAAGGAGCTGGGTTTTGTCGGTCCGATTAAAGGGAATTAGGCAGTTGACTGTTGACAAGTCTGATTGTGAATTGGAAGTGATATTGGCTCATCAGCTTGGCCCAATATACAAAGTCGTAAGTTGCATTGATAGCAGCAGTGTTTCAGATTAGTTTGGATGGGGAAGGGGGTCGCTCATGCATTAGTCCTTTAGGGCCTCATGATTACAAGCCATTGTAAAGGTGATTTACCACGTACACAAGCCTTTCTCTCGCTCTCCTCTCCGGGATAGCGCAGGGTCATCCCGACACGATGATGAAATTCCGCAGATCGGGTCTCACGGGAGCGCAGCTCGACATCTGCTGCCCTTGCGCATGTACGCAAATCGCTCCGGGCTCCTCGTTAAGAATGCTGAAATATTTTCCACCCTGACTCAAAATACTGAGCTCCGCCAGTGGGCTGCGAATATTGAGCGTTTAGCGAATATTGCGGCTATTTAGGACGCGTCTCTGACATCAAGAAGAAAGAAAGCGACTAGCGCCTGAGAGGAGTCGGATAAACAGAATAACTGATTGGATTGAGCGCTCATGAATTATTTATCAATAACAAGGGACAGCAAAATATATGGTTGCATTGAAGCTAGAAAATTGCACGTGCATATTGAAAATTGCAAGTTTTAGTCAAAGTGCGTATTTTCATCTGGCATTAAAATGATACAAAAATTTGCGACAAAAGTACAAACCTTTCTTTTAGAACATAATGAATAGTCTATGTCCTATAAGCCTACTGTATGCTGGAAAAAATAGGTGTAGAAACTATTTTCACTTATAAATTGCTAGTAAATAAAGTAAAACAGTTACAACGAAATGGCACATCAATTAAATATGAAATTCTGAAGTAAAAAAGTATTAAAGATAATTTTTATAGTGTAGCATTTTGTTGAAAATGAATTTGATGTTTAGCTGGACGCTAGGGGCGCCAGAGGACGACAAAACAAAGATTACAGAAACCCTGCTGGGAAAAAAATAAAATTTTATTAAATTAAATTTAAAATAAAGAAAAAAGCTAAAACCAGCCTATGCTGGTTGGCTGGTCTTAGCAAGTTTTAAATTGGGCATAGCTGGTTTAAGCTGGTCAATGGCGTTCAGCTGTTTTAGTCAGTGGAGAAGAAGAAGAAGTGGTCAAAACCACGCTAAAACCAGCCTGCTAATCAACTATGACCTGGCTGGAAGACCAGCTAAAACCAGCCAGTGATCTTAGGCTGGTTTCAGTTGTTTTTTGTTTGTTTGTTTTCAGCAGGGAAATGACTCAAAATACCTTGTTTGTTTGTATTTAATGACTCAACAACAGCAGTTGTATAATCTGCAGCATGATCAAATAACATTTAATAGTTTTGCATTTTTATTATTAAAACGATTGTACTGTAGGCTATATGAAATTCGGTTATGTAAACTCGGATGCTCTTTGATATATTGTCATTTGTTTGCTCTGTCTGTGCCATGGGTTAATCTTGAAGGGATCCGCTTTAATTTGCAATTCATGAGATGTTTCTCCAGTCCCCTCTATTTTGCCCCTCTTGATTACAAGACACATGCACAATCGATTTGTCCACAAACAGTTTGATATGTGTACAGTGGGTGTTTGATGCACAGCTTGGAGCCTCTCTATATGGTTTAATCGGACTCTAATTAAAAGCAGGGTCACAGGTCGGTCGTTTGCCTGCTTAATGAACTGATGAAACTGTTGAGACGCGATAATTGTGACTATTGATTTGCATAGTTTGTGCTCATCTGCGTTTGTTCGCTCTCGTTACCTAGTTGTGCCGTTGTCAAACCTTAAGACAAAGTGTTAGATCTTAAAATTCGGACAATTTAATCACGTGTCCAAGCAAAGACCGTCAATGGTCCCCAAGAGACTTACGAGCTTCAGCACCACGGACAGCACACCACTGACGACACACTGCAGCTACCGGTCAGTTTGCTGTGTGAGTGTCCTGTTACCCTTTAGATAAGGAGAGGGGTTTGATGGAGCACAAAGCTGATATGTTGATAATGAACAGGCAAAATGAAAATACATGTTAAGCAACTGATTACAAATCAGTGTTAGAAGTATTAAAAGTTACACAGGGGAACACAAGAGGGCACAAGAGAGAAATACTTTAAAAGAGAGAGTTTTTTGGGTTTTAAATGTCTTTAATGCGTCAGACGGACTCATACACATGATGTAAAAAAATATAATTAAATAATAATATAATAATAATAATAATTTAGCAGATAAATTAATAAAAATGCTGAAAAATCTTAAAAAGACACTGTAATAGTCTATAATTAGGACTAACTCTATCCCAAATCCATTGCTAGTAAATTTCTTAAACAGTTACAAACAGCAAGTAGGCTAACACATTGAATTAAACGTGAAAATCCGAAGTAGACTGTCACATTGGTGGTCACATGTCAAATAGCCTAATTTGTCCCAAGTGTAACTGTAGATTAGAACATGCATCTCCAAACGCCTAAAACTTCAAAAAAATATTCAAAAATAAAGTCCAAACTTTACGCGAAAGAGAATGATGAGTCAAAAGCATAGGCAACACTTCGAACTATAAATGAAAATGCGTATAAATAGTACGCCAAATACAAACAGAAAATCGTGCTATTGATACGCAGAAACTAACTTTGGCGTGCATATGATATGATACGCATCTACCCCACAAACCTAATCCTACCCATTGCGCATCATATGCACTCCAAAGTCAATTCCTGCGTATAAATAGTACGCCAAATCGAAACATAATCTCGTGCTATCGATACGCACTTTCATGAGATCGGGTTGTTAACACACAGCATGTCTTCAGCGCCAGAAACAACCAATACTTGAAAATATTTTACTCGTTACAACAATTTAAACTGGGGTAAATGACGTCATAATGCCACATAATCCCATCTCAAGCGTTTGAGATGTTTAAACACCTGTTTAAACATTTGAAAAGTTGTTAAACATTTATAGATCTAAGGAATCTCCTCAAGCCAATGCCAGTGTCTCCCTGATCAAGTGGTCCTAAACATTTCACAATTTTGAGATAGAACTGTTGAACTGTTAAGAACCACTGCACCAGAGAAACCAGAAGAGACCCTACGGCATCCACGTCTGAAGCTGTCCAGGACCTCCTCTTCAGCTACAGCGGGGCTGTCCACACAGGACGCGTTCCTTGCGTTCAAAAACATCACGGCGGAGTGGAACGGAAACTCTCAACACGTGTTTTTAGGAGTTGAACTACGTTTAACGTTAAAAAGCAACGCTCATCATGGTAAAGCGACGCTTACGACATCTTAACGCTTGCGCCATAACGTCGGAAAGGTATTTCCTCTTTAAAAAGCAATCTCTCAATAAACAAATATCTCTTGGAGCACCTGCTTCACGTCACCCATCCAACATAAGCGTTCCAAGACGATAAAAGGCTGATTCTAAAGCGCAAACAGTTCTTCTGGAACGGTCTCAGCTCGTCGATAGACACAACTTGGGTGTGCTGTAAGTCTTTTTATACCTGAGGTGCGTGTACAGTTCACACTGGGCTTTTCATTCAGACTGGAATGACGACTCTTCAGGTCCGACCAGCTTTTCTGGGTTCCTGGGCAGAAAGAGCAATAAGTGCCGCATCTTACATGTCCGTTTTATCTGGCTGTTCTCTTAAAAGTTAGTTTAGTCCATATATCCTCAGTCTTTATCATTAGCATGGTCCTGTCAACATACAGTGGCCCCAAAAGGTATTTGGACACTTGAATTTCAGTGTATTAAATATAAAATATCAAACCATGTGGCAGAAAACTTAAATTCCATGATGCCGCAGGTCATTTGAATCATCAGTAGCATTCCATAGAGTTATGTAGGCTGGTATTTAGACATTCTTGTGATCAAAGGATGGAAGATTTAAAGCAAATGGAGTCATTAGAGATCTGAGTCATCATTTATAGTTTTTCTTCATTATTGGGTTTTGATGAAACAATACTGTGTTGATTATGCTATCATGTGAAATAGAATGTAAGTCAATAATTATGAACATTAATATTTGTCTTTGTGCTTAACGCAAAATAAAACTTAAGCCTGCAAATTTATTTATTTAGTTAATTAGTTTGTTAATTTGCTAGTAATTCAAATAAGTGATTTAGCCATTAAATATTTTGGTCTGTATGTTCAAAGCATTATCTAACTTTAATATATCCAAATAATGTTGAAATTAGAAGCAGAATTTTCTCTATAGTAAATTATTTTGTGCTTGACCATTTTAATTTACATTTCTAGCAACAAAGCATATTTAAAACAATGACACCTCACTAAATGAATATCCAGTTTGGTTTACAAGCACATTGTTTTTGATAGTTATTTCCAATTTATTTGACATTTTAAGGGGTAAAAGCAAATGAAACATCTTTGAAACAAACTTTTTTTAATAGTATGTAAAGACATTACTGTCAGCACTGGCAGGGAGTCCCAGTCACCTCAGTCAGGGAGTCTCAGGCCATGTCCACACGTACATGGGTATTTTTATAAACAGTTTTTCCTTCTTCCGTTTTTAAAAAAATCTCAATCCACATGAAAACGCAAAAGCATGCTATGAAGCACTGTCAAGAGCAGGCCAAGCCAACAGGTAGCGATATAATGTCAACCGTAAAGCCATGTTGGCCAATCAGAAGCCTGAAAAAGTTTCCAGTAGGCGGAGATAACACCGACGTCACAAGCCAAAATTTTGAAAATCTTCAGCCTGGGAGGAGTTTTCAAAAATGTTCGGTTTCAGTGACCTGGTGCTGCGTTTGAGTGTGGACGAACGGCCAAACCGCATAGAAAAAGCTGCGGTTTTGAAAATACCCCCGTTCGTGTGGACAGGGCCTCAGTCACCACTGTCACCCCAGTCATCACAGTCATCAGCCCCAGAGCACACCAGATCCCAATCACAAGAGCGCTGATTGCCCGCACCATCAGCTCGTTAAGCTCCCTATATCACCGTACTCTCCACACTGCCTCATCGTCTGGTCTACAGTTTGCATTACCGAACTAAGCCTGACTCCTTACCTTGCTACTTACCTGTGTTTACTCCTGTTCTCCACCGCTCCTTCGCTCCTCCGGATCACCTCCAAGAGACAATCATCTGTTACCATCAGCTAAGAGACCTGAAACCTTTACATCTGCATATTACTCACCTTTGATCATTGCTTCTCATTGCCACAGCCAATGAGAAGCTGACAGAAGACCAGACCAACAAATATGAATCGGGATGAGGACCAGCTGTGGTGTCTGTGGCAGGGAGTTTGGCCATTGGAAAGGTATGTGGAGGGATTCCTCGAGCTGTCTTACCGGATGAGCTGGCACGACGCTGCACTCTGTGCTTGTTTTCTGTTGGGTCTGGATGAGGAAATTATCCGTTGTGATCTACCTACGTGTGGTTTTCCCTTGGTCAAGTTGATTAATCTTATCCTTTATTTGAATGGTTCTACTTTTGAGGTAGAAGTTAAGAAGAATGAGAATCATCCTCATCCAGCCCCCTCTGAAACATGCCTTGCCTTTCCAGCTCATCCCACGCCGGGACCCTCCACATTCCTAACCAATGGCTCCGATTACCCATTACCTCCCATTTACCCCCGACCTCGTAGATGGACATCAAACAGTGCTGACCTGGGGGCCAAGATGGTAGACCCCACATACCAGTCGGTCTGCTCAGCGCTCAAATCTGCATCCCTTTTCCAGTCTTCAGTTCCAAGCTCCTTCTCAGTCTTCAGCCCAGAAACGCCGGCCGCTCCACAGTCAAGTCCGCCGGCCGCTCCACAGTCAAGTTTGCCGGCCGCTCCACAGCCGATTCACTCCCAAGCCCTATGATGACAGCAGCTATCTCCTTACCCTCAGCCCAAAAAAGGAGAATTAGGAGGAAAAGACTGTTGGCCCTGGCCCCTGACCCGCGTCGAGAGATGACTCTAGCCCCTGACCAGAGTCGAGAGATGGCTCTAGCCCCTGACCAGAATCGAGAGATTGCTCTAGCCCCTGACCAGAGTCGACAGTCCACCCCAAAATGTTCTCCAGAGTTTGACCCAGAATGCTCTCCAGAGCTCAACAGGGAGCCCACTCACATCACAGAGCTCAACAGGGAACCCACTCACGTCACAGAGCTCAACAGGGAACCCACTCACATCACAGAGCCCAACAGGGAGCCCACTCACGTCACAGAGCTCAACCTGGAGCCCACTCAATTCACAGAGCTCAACAAGGCAACCAACCCTCCTTCGTCTCCGCTGGTCCCATCCAGCTCTCCGGCGTATCCTGACTCCGGCCCAGAGAGAGCTGCTGTTCCCACGTCCGACCCAGAGAGGGATGTTGTTCCCACGTCCCGGCAAGGGAGGGCCTCAGATCCTGAGTCAAGCCCAGGTAGGGCTCCTGTTCTCACGTCAAGCCCAGAAAGGGCTGCTGTTCCCACGTTCAGCCCAGAGAGGGCTCCTGTTTCCAAGTCAAGCCCAGAGAGGGCCGCTGTTCCCACGTCTGGCCCAGGGAGGGCCACGGATCCCAAGTCAAGCCCAGGGAGGGCCGTTGTTCCCACGTCTGGCTCAGGGAGGGCCTCAGATCCAGAGTCTAGCCCAGATAGGGCTCCAGTTTCCACACTCAGCCCAGAGAGGGCTCCTGTTTCCAAGTCTAGCCCAGAGAGGGCTGCTGTTCCCACGTTTGGCCCAGAGAGGACCACGGATCCCAAGTCAAGCCCAGGGAGGGCTGCTGTTCCCACGGCTGGCCCAGGGAGGGCCTCAGTTCCCAAGTTCAGCCCAGAGAGGGCTGCAATTCTCGTGTCTGGCCCAAGGAGGGCCACAGATCCTGAGTCTAGCCCAAGGAAGGCTCCTGTTACCACATCCAGCTCCGAGAGGACGGCTGTTCCCGCGTATAAACCAGAGAGGGCCTCAGACCCCGGGTTCAGCCCAGAGAGGGCTTCGATTTCCACGTCAGGCCCAGAGAGAACTGCAATTCCCGCGTATGACCCATGGAAAGCCTCTGATTCCGGGTCCAGCCCAGAAGGGCCTCCTGTCCCCACGTCACGCCCAGAAAAGGCCACAGTTCCTATGTATGGCCCAGGGAGGGCCTTGGCCCCGAGTCCAGTTCAGAGAGGGCTCCAGTTCTCACGTCACTCTTAGAGAGGGCTTCCGTCACTGAGTTTGGCCTAGAGTGGGCTCCCGTTCCTGAATCTAACCCAGAGAGGGCTCACGTTCCCGAAGATAGCCCAGAGGAGGCTTCAATCCCCGAATATAACCCAGAGAGGGCTCCGTATGCAGCCCAGAGTAGGTAGTAGGGGTGGGAGAAAAAATCCATCGATGCATTGCGATTCTCTCTACAACGATTCTGGATCGATTCTGAGCTTAGTTTTTAACCAGACGCGCGATGATGCGGAGTTTGCTTTAGAAACACCCGTATTCTGCTTGCTTCCAATTCCTCACACACATACACCACTCGAACCTTCCGTAAAATAATCTTTCATAAAGTTCAGAAAGGTTTAAGCAAATTACAAGGACATTCGCAAGCTTCATTGCACCGGATGCGCTGTGAGAGACGCACGCTTTGTTTGATGTTACACTTGAAGTGTGCGGTCTCGCCCGTCTGTATTTTCCTTACAAATGCTCTACGAAGTCATCATTTATGTGGTTTGGAATGCAGTGGACTTATATATTTAAAATATGAACCTCACTAACAGAAGGCTGCTTTCAATTTCAAATGCTGACGTGCACTTTGTTTGTGAAGACTGCGTGCGCATGCGGCTGTGCGCGACTCCGTATAATGCACTTGCGTCTCAAAATGGTTTTATGACGCAAAATTAATGTAAACACAGCCAGTTATGTCTTAACGGACAGGACAAACCACATTACGTCTTATATTTCAAAAGAGATCCGTGCGTGAATGCAGCTGAATAGATCTCCCGCTGTTTATTAAGTCATAGTAAAAAACAACAGTAAAGATGAAGAAAAATCACTCACAGTTCTTGAATGGAAAACGTTCAGATAATCTTAAATACTGAAAGCACTCTTTGTTTGTTGTTTGTAATATGTTTCTATGCTCCTCTTTATTGTTTGCTACTTGCTTGTATGTTTTGAAGTTATATTAGTTTAAAATTCTTAACATACAACTGTTTTAATTATTTTTTTCAATTTGTAATTATTTTTTAAAAAGTACTTAATTACTTATGTAAGGATATGTAAATGTAAGGATTTTAATATTCTCAAGTCGGTAAACTAATTAATAAGGGGGGGGGGGAGTAGATCAAGAATCGTTCTGGAATCGGAATCGTGACTCCCAGAATCGGAATCAGATCAGATCGTGAGGTGACTAAAGATTCCCACCCCTAGTGGGTAGCTGTCCCCAAGTCCAGCCCAGAGAGAGATTCAGTTCCCGAATGCAGCCCAGAGAGGATCCCCATTCCCGAGTACTGCCC
This sequence comes from Sinocyclocheilus rhinocerous, assembly GCF_001515625.1. NCBI lineage: Eukaryota > Metazoa > Chordata > Actinopteri > Cypriniformes > Cyprinidae > Sinocyclocheilus > Sinocyclocheilus rhinocerous. The sequence continues at coordinate 268,718 of NW_015629560.1, forward strand.
TGAGTGGGCTTCCATCTCCAGGTCCAGTTCAGAGCCAAAGGGAGCTACTATCTCAACACCATCCTCGCCTCTTCGGTCATCTGCCTGCCTCCTTACCAGCGCTTCTTCGACTCCTTGCCCTCCTCCTGAACCCCCACCCACCCTCCACCCCTCCACAGTTGGCACATCTACGGCGCGAGGTCACGCCTTCCGGGAGGGGGGAGTAATGTTAACACTAGCAGGGAGTCCCAGTCACCACAGTCATCAGCCCCAGAGCACACCAGATCCCAATCACCAGAGCACTGATTGCCCGCACCTGCCGCAGCTCGTTAAGCTCCCTATATCACTGCACTCTCCACACTGCCTCATCGTCTGGTCTACAGTTTGCATTACCGAACTAAGCCTGACTCCTTACCTTGCTACTTGCCTGTGTTTATTCAACCTTAGATGCTCCTTCGCTCCACTGCTCCCATTCTCCACCGCTCCTTCGCCCCTCTGGATCACCTGCAAGAGACAATCATATGTTACCATCAGCTAAGAGACCTGAAACCTTTACATCTGCATATAACTCTCCTTCTGATCGTTGCTTCTCATTGCCACAGCCCGTCTGTCAATAAAACTGCCGTTTTGCATATTTTCCTCTGTTTCTAGCCTGTTTGCTGACAATGAATTAATTTTAGGCTATATGGTTAATTTTTCTAAGGGAAGTTGTAAAAGTTAGCCATCTTACATAACCTTTCACACAGTAATTGTATTTCGTCAGCTAATAATATAAAAACAAATGCTAAGGAATCATATGATTTGGATCTTAAACCAAAATCTCACCTTTCAGAACAATCATTGATAAACGTCTCAGCAATGTCTGAGTATTTGCAGCACATTTCTGTCTTTATTTGGTTGTGTTGTGAGCATTTGTAGAGCGTGTGTTGTCAAATTGATGATGTTTTCTGAATTTGCAGTTGTTTTTTTTCATTTGCAGCGCGTTGAGCTCTCTAGGCCACCGTAATTTTCTCTTGTATTAAGAAAGTAAAAAAATAAAACGCTGAGAGCCGTGTTAGAAAACGGCTCTCAAATGGGAGCCGACTCATATCGTTCACTTAAAGGAGCCGGCTCATTTGCAAACGACACCTCACTAATGAAGTCTGGTCTGAACTTGTATCTAGTTCCATCCATGAGCTACATTTTTTATATGTTTTTAAACTACACTCATGACCTACTACAGGGATTGGCAACTCTGGTCCTGTGGAGGGCCACCCTCCTGCAGAGTTTAGCTCCATCCCTTATCAAACATACCTTAAAAATCGAACCTTTTGAATCTTAAGAATTGCTTAAATTATAGGCAGGTGTGTTTGTTTAGGGATGGAACTAAACTCTGCAGGACCGCAGGCCTCCAGGACTAGAGATGCCAAACCCTGACCTCCTACATTTGCCAGATTTTGCAGTATATACTCACAGAAAAAACTATTGTCACTGGGGCTGTACCTTTTCAAAAATCTCTGTACTTTATTAACCCTAAAAGGTGCATATTTGTCCCTTAAACGTACACATTAGTACCTTAAGTGTACATATTAGTACCTAAATGGTATGTATAGCGACTCTTTAAATGCTTCCACCCCAAGTGACAACTTTTGTACCTTTTTTTCTGACAGTGTACAATTATAGCACACTTAGTGGCATACCCATGATGTAATGTGCTTAACTTCCATTTTAAGAGTGGCCATTGAGATGGAAATAATACAAATTTTAACATCTCTCATGACTTATTATTGGAGACTACCGAAGACTGTTTCATGTTGTCGTCTTGTTTTTAAGAAAAAAGTATGCAGTATGTTTATTACTTGGTCACTGGAGTTGCACAATTAGGCTGAAAGGTCTTTAAGCTCTTAAGCTAAAAGTTATTGCACAGCCCAAATGCCACCGTTGTGTTCTGGTCTACAGTTTGCATTACCGAACTAAACCTGACTCCTTACCTTGCTACTTACCTGTGTTTACTCACCCTTAGATGCTCCTTTGCTCCACCGCTCCCGTTCTCCACTTCTCCTTCGCTCCTCCGAATCACCTGCAAGAGACAATCATCTGTTACCATCAGCTAAGAGACCTGAAACCTTTACATCGGCATATTACTCACCTTCTGATCATTGCTTCTCATTGCCACAGCCCGTCTATCAATAAAACTGCTGTTTTGCATACTTACCTCTGTGTTTCTGGCCTGTTTACTGACAATTACAGTACCCCAGACAAAAACAATATTTTCATATTATTTTAAAATCTGCTGTTACAGTACTATTAGTTCATGTACTATAAAATTCCCTGAAAAATATGCTTACACGGAAATTGTTTTTATGATTCCTTAACAGTGAACATCACAATGCATTCAAATCCAACTGCTTATCGTTGCAGAGGGATGGGGAAAACACATATGCCTTGGGCTTTTTCATTTCTTTATTTTTGTGTAAAAAAAAAGCTAATTTGGCTCAAATTAAGAAACTGGACTGATGATAACGACAGGAAGTGACTGTAAGCAGGGCGGCCTCTGCACAACCTTGTTGGACAAGCAGTGATCTTGATTAACTTGCTGTTCTAGAGAAAAGACAGAAAAAAAAGAACAACATAAGCACACTTATGACCTTTTAAAGTCAGCGTGACTGCAGCATTATTTATTTGTTCATATTTGTTCAAAACTATAGTATGTGTACAATAATAAAAATAACATGCGTTTGTTCTTTTTTAAATTAACAGATACATTATGCTTTATGTTGTGTGTTAATATGGATTATTTTATATTATTTTATACGTTTAGTTAGTTAGCCTGAAATAATAGCTTGCTGTTGTTTGTGTATTGTGTGTATAAAAAGACAATTCATTTTATTTTAGGTTTAAGCTTTAGTTATTAGAATTTGCTTTACATAAAAACAAGAAAATTCAGAATTTTGAACATTTTTATCTAAATGTTCTAATTTAGATAAATACATACTAAGCAGCTTTCAGGAAGTCCACAACCTCATACTGTCTATAGCCTTTTGCCTGAAAAAAGGCAAAATGCTAATAAAAAATCTATGAATGGAAGCATGACAACATTTTTAACATACTGTATCTTAACATACACATTTGTCATTTGCTTTGCCAACACAGAAGACACGTTTACATTTAGAATTAATCATGGTCTGATGTCTGTACCTTTACTCATGCCACTTCATGAATGAAATGACAATTGAACCAACTGAAGTCACCTGTCAGTTATAAACAGCAGATTGTTTGGTACACTACGATACTATTTGGTGGAAGAATTGATTATGATTATTAATTATACCCTTTAAGAATTCTTGCTTTTTATCAAATTGTCATTTGGCCATCATTTGCTTTGCTTTACAGATTGGTGACACATTATAGCTGACTGACTGAAGGTTTGATAGTCAACAAGGCACCTGTTGCCGTGTTTAGATCCAGATTCCAGGAATATCTTTGTTGTCTCAATGTAATGTTGTTTGGGAGCATTTTAAAAGTTCATGAAAGTCCCTGAATGACTGGTCAGACCTGAGTAAACACTGCAGATGAAGGGGGGTGAGATGAAATGTGTGTGTTTGTGTGTGTGAGAGTATCCTGCAGCTCATCACGGGAGAGGTGAGCTCCAGTCTTCCTCAGCACTTCCACAACATCATTACGCCTGAAAAGTGACATACAGAAAGACAAATAAATTATATTAAGTCTTATGAGTCGTCTGTGGTCCTCTAACATCTGTTTAATTGAATCTGTGTAAAACTAACTAGATTTTTACATGATTCAGAGATTGTGAGTGCTGCTTGTCCATGCAAAAGTTGATGCTGGGTGAATTTAGGGTAGACTCTCTTTTGGGTTATAATAATCTAGTCTCCAGAGCCCAGCAAGAATTGTTTTGGAAATCCATTGTTTTGCTATCCATGATCAGGTTTTTAAAGGCAAGAATGGATAGGATCACCCTGATCCAATCTGGAAGAAAAGAAAAAAAATGGACCAACTTAATAATAATAATTTGTTACAGCCAAATGTATTAGTTTTAGTATTTGCTATTTTTTAGTAAACCATTAGTATTTATGGTTTGGTTCAAACCTTCAGAATTAATCGAACATATGTATTTTTTCAAAGACAAAACCACTCACACAAAGTAAAACATAAAGTAAACAGATTATTTATTACAAAGACCATACCATACTTCATACAAAATCCAAAATGTTACTTAATATTATATATTATGTTATTCTTAGCTATTATAGCTTATATATAATTATCTGTAATAAGATAAAACTAAACATTTTATTGTGATGTCTTTTTAAAACATGCATCATAGTTTCTCTTGTGTACTAAAAAAAAAAAATCCCACAATAATTTATGCAGTCAGTTAAGCCAGCATGTGTTCTGCCCAGCAACACTGTGGTGTCTAGTGAAGACTATTTAATCAAAATTGTTTCTTTTAATTTTTTTCTATGTGGAGTATTATTTACTTTTAGACAAATTCGAGATTTTCAGATTTTTATGACATGGTAGTTTCACTGCAGACACAAACTTTTCCAGATGATCTAATCTGAATTGCCAGTGCTCTAAAAGAGACTATATATCACAATGTAGGCTACTGGCTATGTAAAGAACAACAGGCAGAACAGGCAGCATTGGATCACTTAAAGTGTTTGATTTGAAGAGACAGAAAACAGCACAGAATAAAGATGATCACATCCTATGTTTTTAATTTCTTTAAATTTCCCTCATCTAACAAATAAATAAAAATGCACATGCAATAAGCCATTAATTTTGACTGGTTCAGATCTGATGATTATGTCATCATAATTAGTACAGTGATACATGACAGTTAACTATATATATTTATTCAATTATTTTGATATTGACAGCTTTCTTGCTTTCTTTCTTTCTTTCTATTTATTTATTTTTATTATAATTTTTTTTTTTTACTATACCGAAAAGCTAGAAGCCTACTTCTGCTTTATCTATTTTATCACTAACAATCATTGCTAAAACAGATCACGGCTCAGGTTTAATAAATCGCTGCCCATCGCACACCGGCGGCAGAAGTCTAGACATGCAGAGACAAGCAAGGACACCTAAGAAATCATTGTTAACTCAATTTAATTGGATTTAAGTGTCATTTCAATTCCAGCAATAGGATAAGGGTGTGGAGCAGAGGTGCAGCCGTTAATTAATATTGAAGCATGACTTGAAATTTATTATGGGTCCTGTCTGAATTTTAGGAAACTTGCTGTCATTGGTTGTACAGGCTTGATTAAAGCCTCATAGCTGTTTCAATACAATGCAACAAGGTTTTTAGGTCCCTCTTTCAATGTAAGTCTATGGGAATTTGTTTTATTGTACACCAGATGAAAGTCTATACTCACTTAGAAAACTAATTTGAAAATGTATTAACAAAGACCACAAATGAAACCTTCTTAGGAGTCTTATTAATCTTAGCAGTATGACTTGAAGTGATACTTAGTTTGTACTAATATGAAATAATGCAGCAGTCTTACGTAGTATCTGGGTGTAGTTGTTCGCTTATCTATTTCAGGTACTTCAGACCTGAGTTTGGCCCTACCCAACCCGACCTCGTTTTCGCCCTTCCAGTTTGTTCTGTTTCTCTTCACTAGTCAGAGTATCTGCCAGACATGAAACTTGAATCAGGTAGGGCTGGTTTAGAAAAAACACCTTTCTTTTCTCTTGTTCCCCTTTTTTCAGATTTGTCCTATTCATTTTGACGTCTTTATTTTCAAAAAGTAATCACAGATCCAAGCAAATCTTGTGCGTCCAGAAATCACGTCAGGAAATGTCACGCTGTGTCACTGTATATTTAAAGGAAAGTGTTTTCCATCAGGCTCTAATGGCTCAGAGCGAGACCAAAAGCTGCTCCCAGGTCAGTTGAACCTGTCATTGTTTTTAAAAGGGGGCGACATGCTTGGACTTGTACGGCAAACAGAAAAGACGTGGAACTCCGGCGTTTCATTGATGACTCGATAAACACGACTCTAGCAGGAGAATGCACATTTTGAGACCTGGACCACAACCAGAATTTTTTTTGTTTTTTTTCTGTGAATAAACTCTTTAATGGCTTTGAATGCAAATAAAGGCTAATATTTATGAGAGACTGTTTTTAAAAAAAAGTCACCTCGTGATTAATCTAATTAAGCATTTCTAATCATTCTGTCTCTCGACACTATGCTAATTTTTAGACACCCCCTTAAACTCTCTTAATGAGGTTGACACCACGTGTAGTTCTGATCATGTGTTGCACCACAGAAAGAGAATAATATGACGTTTAGAGGCTGTTGATGGTCCATGGAGGATTTGAGTAAAAAGGGGAGATTTCGTCCTAGTTTCCTGTGTTGTGGCATAATTAGCTTTGTTAGAAAGATTATAACGTGGTCATTAAGATGCATTTTTATTAGTGTGTTAATTGCCATATAGGCCAAGGTTTTGTACTGTGTCATCTAGCTAGCATACTGGCTAGAACACTAAGCACAGCCCTTTAGTGGGTGAAAGGTATTCAGCAAACACATAGGATAATTAAAAATGTTTTTTTTTTTTTTTTTTTTTGCACAAAATGATCCTAGTATGGATTATGCATTGTAACAGGAACGCTTTGAAGGAATGATAAATGCAGTAAATAAACGTAAAAACCTTTTAAAAATCCAGTTTAGAATGTGTAATCTTTGCACATTGATTTAATATGGTTTAAGTTATGGTCATATGCTTGTTTCATATGGATTTTATTAGACATTTGATATATATATATATAGTTTTATTATGAGTGAATTAATTATTATGAATTTATTTCCTAATAAACAATAATAACAATGTTGAATTAGTGCTTTAATGGCTGTAACAGCGGTGTGATTTTAAAGGCTAACATCTTCATGTCACAAATTGCCTAAGGCCCAGGGCAGGCATTTAGGGAAAAAATATATAGAATGTGTAATCTTTGCACATTGATTTAATATGGTTTAAGTTATGGTCATATGCTTGTTTCATATGGATTTTATTAGACATTTGATATATATATATATAGTTTTATTATGAGTGAATTAATTATTATGAATTTATTTCCTAATAAACAATAATAACAATAAAAATTCCAAACTGCCTAATAACTACCTAAACTACCATCATTTTAATGATTTAATTTTTTTATTTTGGTCACACTTTATTTTAAGGTCCAATTCTCGCTATTAACAAACCATTTACTACGACTTTTCCCTCAATAAACTCTTAATTTGGTGCTTATTAATAGTTAGTAAGGTAGTTGTTAAGTTCAGGTATTGGGTAGGATTAGGGATGTAGAATATGGTCATGCAGAATATGTGCTTTATAAGCACTAATAAACAGCAAATGTTAATAATAGGCATGCTAATAAACAACTAGTTAATAGTGAGAATTGCATGCAGAATATGTGCTTTATAACTACTAATAAACAGCCAATATTTTAATAATAGGCATGCTAATGAGCAACTAGTTAATAGTGAGAATTGGTCCCTATACTAAAGTGTTACCTTTATTTTTTTATTATATTTTATCAGGACAGGTGTATCACCCTGACATTTTGGATTTGCTCCCTAAAAAAAACTTCATAATGAAATTTTAATTCAGAAATTAAAACATGCTCATCATATGAGAGATGTATTCAAGTTATTGTTGGTTTTAATTGCATTTTGAATGCATTTTTAAATGCTGAATTTTTAGCTGTTTGAATGTCTTGAAATATATTGTTGAAGTTGTTGAATTAGTGCTTTAATGGCTGTAACAGCGGTGTGATTTTAAAGGCTAACATCTTCATGTCACAAATTGCCTAAGGCCCAGGGCAGGCATTTAGGGAAAAAAATATATATATTTTTCATAGTGGGTCAGCCAATAATCGATTGAGATGGAGCATAAAAATCTTGATCGCTTCAGCAGGTTCTCAGAATTACAGGGAGATCGGCAGCGAGATTACGTAAATAAATGCTGTTTCCTAAATGAGTTGAGCCTTTGATTTCTCATATTACTACACCTCTCCATAAATTGGGAAAAAGGACAAGTACAAGACTAAAAAATGAGAAGGAAAACTTAAGAAAATGAATCACTTTTTTGACTGTAACGGACCTATAAGCAATGTTTAAGGAAAGAATGCCATGGATGCTATAAACTGCTCTATACATGATGCGAACAAAACTAAAATGGTAATCTAAAAGAGTTGGGTTAAGAGTGGGTTTCTTAAGAAGTGGGGTTATACGAGCCTGTTTAACTGTTGAGGGAAAAAACAAAAAACACCAGTGTGAAGGGATGTGTTAAAGATGTGAGTGAGTGCAGGTACAACTGCAGGAGAAATGGCTTGAAGGAGATGAGATGGAATAGGATCAAGCAGACAAGTAATTGGATGATTGGAAAGGATGAGTTTAGAGACTTCTGTCTCAGAGAATGGAGAGAAGGATGAAAATGAGTGTATGTTTGCTGGTAAGATGTGTTTGACAGTTTGTGGTGTGGCAAATTGTGCACTGAGGTTTGTCATTTTATTATTGAATTTTAATAATAATATTAATAATAATATGAATTACTATGATTTGTTTTTTATTAAAGTAATGTGGTGTGACCAACATGTAGAAAGATGCAAATATATTAATTAATTAATATATCATATAATTGTACCTTTTTAGGTTATTTTACCTAAACTAACCTAAAAAAGTAAAATTATATGCTATAAGATAATTAATTAATTAATTAATTAATTATATTTAATTATATTTGTTAATTAAGAATGATAATCATAATAATATGATGATTTTCATGTATTCAAAGAAAAATTGTATTACTTTTTATTGATTGATTACACCACATGACATTTTACAAATCCATATGAAACCTAAATTAATGCATTTCTACATTTCTAAGATTTTGTTTCAAACTGTATTTTTAAAATATGATCCATGCAGAACCTTAACACTGTGTATCAGTTTAAATAAGTCTCTTAAATATCATATAATGTTATCTTTTTGGTAAGGTTTCCATTTTTCATGGGCACTCTCATTTGTCATTGACCCACAAAAACAAGTGGGTCTATCATGATTTCATGCTGATTTATGTGGAAGCACAGCTTGGCTTTGTAGGATCCTTTTATTAACAGACACCACAAGCTTTTTAATGCTTTAATTTTACACTTTCTTGTGAAGTGTCCCATTGGGATGACCAGCCCATCTCGTCGCCACATTGTTATACTTGAGGGTGTGTGTGGCCCAATAGTCCCACAGAGAAAATAATTAACGACGCTGAAGATTAAATTAAAGCCCTGGCGGACCCCACGCCTGCTACGGCACATCTGGAGCTGCTACCAAACATCAGCACGCTCAAGGACGTTTCAGAGACATCGCAGGCACAGACAATGTGGTTTAAGATCAAATTGAGGATATATCTACTTGATAGCTAGCCGACAAGATACTAAGCCAATAATAGTTCACTAAACTCCAGAAGCTGCATATATAACATAACATAATAGGCAGCTGTGAATGATTACTGAAACTTTGGTCAGCTGCTACAGATGTCTAATATGAGGTTATTTACAACACATGCAACTGGTAAAAATCTACAAATTTTCATTTTAGACTATTGCAACAACTATAAAGAGTATAATACCAATAAAATGTCCACTGATTTCTCCATATTTCCACTGCAGTTTAATCTGATTCTGAATATTAAGGTTGAGACTATAAATGAACGTGAAGAGGCATCATATAAAAAAAACAGAAGCTTATGTGAAGGAGCTGCCATAAAATCCGAGGTCATTAAAGAAGATAAAAAAATATGAGGCACCGCATGGCAAAAGAGCCAGATTGAGGTAGTAAATACCTGCTCCTTCCCCCATGCTGAGCTTAATAGAGGTGGCGTAAACCCTAATGCCAACTCCTGGCTTTTTTGTAAAGAATTAGACATGCTCCATAACTTTGTCTCATTACATAGAGACCAAATAACAGCATCTGACCAAATAATCCACTACAGCTAATTTGTGAAGTGCTCAAAAAGCGTAACGTCTGCATGTGAATTAAACTCTCAAGACATGTAGCAGATTTCGGTTTACTGCAAATATTTTGTTGCTTAAGATTAAAGATATTTGGCATTAATATGTGGCATTATCACACTGCCTTATCAGCGGTAATTCGCAGGAGACTCACAATGTGGTTCATGGTTCATTTGTGTGAATTTGGCAGTTGTGCTGGGTCGCCACACAATGTCTCAGTTAACTAAAGAGTAAGAAATGATCATTTTCACTCCAGAAAAAAAAGGCTAAATTAAATTAAATAAATTTACATCTGGGACTTGACATTAAATCACAAACAGTGGGAACAGAATCCTGTAATATGACATGCCATACAAATTCATGTAAAGTTATCATAGTATGGAAGCCCATTTTCACATAAGAAAAAAAAATCATGCTTTGGTAAATAGTAATTATGACATAAAAACTCTAAATTATGAGATTCTGTACTAAGCTTAAGCTATTAGAAAAATCATAATTATGACAAAAATGTACTTTTTGACATTTTATCTCATAGTTATGACTTCCTATAATTCCATATCATTATAATTATGACTTAACATCTCAAAAACGTGACTTGTTATGCCATAATTATGACTTAGTATTTCATCATTTTTACATTTTATGCCATGTCACATCATTTTGTCATGTTATCTCACAATTATAGTAAGTATACTTACTTACAATTATGACTTGCTATCTCATGCTTTTGACTTTTTATGCCATTATTATGAGTGCTAGACATAATTATGACTTAGTATCTCATCATTTTGACATTTTATGTCCTAATTATGAATATCCTATCTCATGCTTTTGACTTTTATGTCATATGTATGACTTTGTATCTCATAGTTTTGCATTTTTATGCCATGACTTAGTGTCTCCTAATTTTGACATTTTGTGCTATAATTATAACTTAGCATCTCATAATTTTGACATTTTAAGCCATAATTATGACTTAGTATCTCAAAAATGTGATTTTTATGTCATAGTTATGACTTTGTATCTCATAGTTTTGCATTTTTATGCAATGACTTAGTGTCTCCTAATTTTGACATTTGTGCTATAATTATAACTTAGCATCTCATAATTTTGACATTTTAAGCCATAATTATGACTTTGTATTTCATAATTTTGACTTTTTATGCCATATTTATGACTTTGCATTTCATACTTTTTACATTTTAAGCCATAATTATGACTTAGTATCTCAAAAATGTGATTTTTATGTCATAGTTATGACTTTGTATCTCATAATTTTGACTTTTTATGCCATATTTATGACTTTGTATCTCATACTTTTGACATTTTAAGACTCCTAATTATGAATATCCTATCTCATGCTTTTGACTTTTATGTCATAGTTATGACTTTGTATCTCATAGTTTTGACTTTTTATGCCATATTTATGACTTTGTATCTCATAGTTTTGCATTTTTATGCAATGACTTAGTGTCTCCTAATTTTGACATTTGTGCTATAATTATAACTTAGCATCTCATAATTTTGACATTTTAAGCCATAATTATGACTTGGTATCTCAAAAATTTGATTTTTATGTCATAGTTATGACTTTGTATCTCATAATTTTGACTTTTTATGCCATATTTATGACTTTGTATCTCATACTTTTGACATTTTAAGCCATAATTATGACTCTGTATTTCATAATTTTGACTTTTTATGCCATATTTATGACTTTGTATCTCATACTTTTGACATTTTAAGCCATAATTATGACTCTGTATTTCATAATTTTGACTTTTTATGCCATATTTATGACTTTGTATCTCATACTTTTGACATTTTAAGCCATAATTATGACTCTGTATTTCATAATTTTGACTTTTTATGCCATATTTATGACTTTGTATCTCATACTTTTGACATTTTAAGCCATAATTATGACTCTGTATTTCATAATTTTGACTTTTTATGCCATATTTATGACTTTGCATTTCATACTTTTTACATTTTAAGCCATAATTATGACTTAGTATCTCAAAAATGTGATTTTTATGTCATAGTTATGACTTTGTATCTCATACTTTTGACATTTTAAGCCATAATTATGACTCTGTATTTCATAATTTTGACTTTTTATGCCATATTTATGACTTTGTATCTCATAGTTTTGCATTTTTATGCAATGACTTAGTGTCTCCTAATTTTGACATTTGTGCTATAATTATAACTTAGCATCTCATAATTTTGACATTTTAAGCCATAATTATGACTTGGTATCTCAAAAATGTGATTTTTATGTCATAGTTATGACTTTGTATCTCATAATTTTGACTTTTTATGCCATATTTATGACTTTGCATTTCATACTTTTTACATTTTAAGCCATAATTATGACTTAGTATCTCAAAAATGTGATTTTTATGTCATAGTTATGACTTTGTATCTCATAATTTTGACTTTTTATGCCATATTTATGACTTTGTATCTCATAGTTTAGAATATTTATGCCATGACTTAGTATCTCATAATTTTGACTTTTTATGCCATATTTATGACTTTGTATCTCATAGTTTTGCATTTTTATGCAATGACTTAGTGTCTCCTAATTTTGACATTTGTGCTATAATTATAACTTAGCATCTCATAATTTTGACATTTTAAGCCATAATTATGACTTGGTATCTCAAAAATGTGATTTTTATGTCATAGTTATGACTTTGTATCTCATAATTTTGACTTTTTATGCCATATTTATGACTTTGCATTTCATACTTTTTACATTTTAAGCCATAATTATGACTTAGTATCTCAAAAATGTGATTTTTATGTCATAGTTATGACTTTGTATCTCATAATTTTGACTTTTTATGCCATATTTATGACTTTGTATCTCATACTTTTGACATTTTAAGACATAATTATGACTTAGTATCTCAAAAATGTGATTTTTATGTCATAGTTATGACTTTGTATCTCATAATTTTGACTTTTTATGCCATATTTATGACTTTGTATCTCATACTTTTGACATTTTAAGACATAATTATGACTTAGTATCTCAAAAATGTGATTTTTATGTCATAGTGCGTCTCTCCAAATAAAGGTGCTTCACGATGCCATAGAAGAACCTTTTTGTCTAAAGGGTTCCGTAAAGAACCTTTAACATCTGAAGAACCTTTCTGTTTCACAAAAGGTTCTTTGTGGCGAAAGAAGGTTCTTCAGATTACAAAAAGGTAAGAAAGAGATGGTTCTTTAAAGAACCTTTGACTGAATGGTTCTTTGTGGAACCAAAAATGGTTCTTCTATGGCATCGCTTGAAGAACCTTTTGAAGCACCTTTATTTTTAAGAGTGTAACTGACAGTTTGTGTTGTAAGGAAATGTGAAGAATCACTTTGCTTTGAAGCATCTTTAACAAAGACTTACACAGTACAGTCATTGCATAAGCATGTTGTGGTGTATTTGTATGTTACCGCAAACACCCAAGTGTTTGTCATTCTCCGTTGGGCCCCTAAAGTCTCAACACGGATCTCATCCAGCAGGTCAGTGTGGTTGTTAGAGGGAGCCTCCATGGGAGCCTTCAAGAAGGCCTTGACTTGATGGGAGAATAAATCTCATTTAAACATCTTATTAATGCAACATTATTTGAAACAAAGTCAACATGAACCAGCATTTATAAGCCATTTACATTCATAATTTAACATAATGAAACACAATAATGAACAAGAAAAAATGTAGGGTGGGAATTTCATCCAAAGCGACTGGTGTAGTCCAGTGGTAAAGCTTCTTTTCAAATCTACTTCTTTTTTTTTATCTATGATTTCCATAAATATATAAATGTATAAAATTACAGTTATATTATATTAGTTATCTATTCAAAATACTATGTGCTGTTTTATGCAACTGTTTTATGGCAAGTATATTTAATTTTTAAATTAAAATAAATGTTAATATTTTAAGTACAAAAAAGGCCAGTGTGGTATAATTGTCCTGACATCACAATGACGAAAAAAAGCTTAAAATCCTTTAAAAGTTTGGCATAATTGTTTATTATAATTTATTTTCTTTATTTTAATTATTCGTTTTTTACAAAGCTACTTAACTGCTTATTAATGAATATTTTTTTAATTAAAGTAATGTGGTGTAACCAACACGTAGAAAGATGCAAATAAATAAATCTCTTAAAATATCAAATGATTTTACCTTTTTAATAAGGTTAGTTTAGGGTAAAATGCTATATGTCATATAGTGCAACCCAAAAATATAATGTAATGATATTTATTAATTAAGAATTAAGATTAAGAATGTTAATCATGATAATATGATGACTTTCATGTGTTCGAAGAAAAATATGTTATTACTTTTTATTTGATACACAGTCATGAGTTTTTCAAATTCATATGAAGCATAAATAAATGCATCTATATATATATATATGATCAGTGACTCAAATATAGTTCTCTATTATACAGTAGATCAGTGATTTGAGTACATTTCTAAGATTTTGGCCCTTGTGTTTCAAACTGTATTTTCAAAATATCACCCCTGACTGTGCATCAAGGTAAATAAGTCTCTTAAAACCGTACTACTTTGGTAACGCTTCCTGTTTTTTTCATGGACACTCCTATTTGTCATTGACCCACAAAAACAAGTGGGTCTATCATGATTTCATGCTGATTTATGTGGAAGCACAGCTTGGCTTTGTAGGATCCTTTTATTAACAGACACCACAAGCTTTTTAATGTTTTAATTTTACACTTTCTTGTGAAGTGTCCCATTGGGATGACCAGCCCATCACGTCGCCACATTGTTATACTTGAGGGTGTGTGTGGCCCAATAGTCCCACAGAGAAAAGAATTAACGATGCTGAAGATGAAATTAAAGCCCTAGTGGACCCCACGCCTGCTACAGCACATCTGGAGCTGTTACCAAACATCAGCACGCTCAAGGACATTGCAGGCACAGACAGTGTGGTTTCAAATCAAATCGAGGATATATCTACTTAATAGCTAGCCGACAAGTTACTAAGCCAATAATAGTTCACTAAACTCCAGAAACTGCATAACATAACATAATAGACAGCTGTGAATGATTAGTGAAACTTTGGTCAGCACCAACAGACATCAAAAATGAGGTTATTTACGACACGTTGTTACACAGGCAACAGGTAAACATCTACATTTTTTTTTTATTTTAGACAATTGCAACAACAAAAAATGTATATAATACCAATAAAATGTCCACTGATTTCTCCATATTTCCACTGCAGTTTAATCTGATTCTGAATATTAAGGTTGAGACTATAAATGAACGTGAAGAGGCATCATATAAAAAAAACAGAAGCTTATGTGAAGGAGCTGCCATAAAATCCGAGGTCATTAAAGAAGATAAAAAAATATGAGGCACCGCATGGCAAAAGAGCCAGATTGAGGTAGTAAATACCTGCTCCTTCCCCCATGCTGAGCTTAATAGAGGTGGCGTAAACCCTAATGCCAACTCCTGGCTTTTTTGTAAAGAATTAGACATGCTCCATAACTTTGTCTCATTACATAGAGACCAAATAACAGCATCTGACCAAATAATCCACTACAGCTAATTTGTGAAGTGCTCAAAAAGCGTAACGTCTGCATGTGAATTAAACTCTCAAGACATGTAGCAGATTTCGGTTTACTGCAAATATTTTGTTGCTTAAGATTAAAGATATTTGGCATTAATATGTGGCATTATCACACTGCCTTATCAGCGGTAATTCGCAGGAGACTCACAATGTGGTTCATGGTTCATTTGTGTGAATTTGGCAGTTGTGCTGGGTCGCCACACAATGTCTCAGTTAACTAAAGAGTAAGAAATGATCATTTTCACTCCAGAAAAAAAAGGCTAAATTAAATTAAATAAATTTACATCTGGGACTTGACATTAAATCACAAACAGTGGGAACAGAATCCTGTAATATGACATGCCATACAAATTCATGTAAAGTTATCATAGTATGGAAGCCCATTTTCACATAAGAAAAAAAAATCATGCTTTGGTAAATAGTAATTATGACATAAAAACTCTAAATTATGAGATTCTGTACTAAGCTTAAGCTATTAGAAAAATCATAATTATGACAAAAATGTACTTTTTGACATTTTATCTCATAGTTATGACTTCCTATAATTCCATATCATTATAATTATGACTTAACATCTCAAAAACGTGACTTGTTATGCCATAATTATGACTTAGTATTTCATCATTTTTACATTTTATGCCATGTCACATCATTTTGTCATGTTATCTCACAATTATAGTAAGTATACTTACTTACAATTATGACTTGCTATCTCATGCTTTTGACTTTTTATGCCATTATTATGAGTGCTAGACATAATTATGACTTAGTATCTCATCATTTTGACATTTTATGTCCTAATTATGAATATCCTATCTCATGCTTTTGACTTTTATGTCATAGTTATGACTTTGTATCTCATAGTTTTGCATTTTTATGCAATGACTTAGTGTCTCCTAATTTTGACATTTGTGCTATAATTATAACTTAGCATCTCATAATTTTGACATTTTAAGCCATAATTATGACTTGGTATCTCAAAAATTTGATTTTTATGTCATAGTTATGACTTTGTATCTCATAATTTTGACTTTTTATGCCATATTTATGACTTTGCATTTCATACTTTTTACATTTTAAGCCATAATTATGACTTAGTATCTCAAAAATGTGATTTTTATGTCATAGTTATGACTTTGTATCTCATAATTTTGACTTTTTATGCCATATTTATGACTTTGCATTTCATACTTTTTACATTTTAAGCCATAATTATGACTTAGTATCTCAAAAATGTGATTTTTATGTCATAGTTATGACTTTGTATCTCATAATTTTGACTTTTTATGCCATATTTATGACTTTGTATCTCATAATTTTGACTTTTTATGCCATATTTATGACTTTGTATCTCATACTTTTGACATTTTAAGACATAATTATGACTTAGTATCTCAAAAATGTGATTTTTATGTCATAGCTATGACTTCGTATCTCATAATTTTGACTTATTATGCCATATTTATGACTTTGTATCTCATAGTTTAGAATATTTATGCCATGACTTAGTATCTCATAATTTTGACTTTTTATGCCATAATTATAATTATCTCATAAGTTGTAATTTTTATGCCATAATTATGACTTTGGATCTCATAAATTTGACTTTTTATGCCATGACTTAGTATCTCATAATTTTGACTTTTTATGCCATAATTATAATTATCTCATAAGTTGTAATTTTTATGCCATAATTATGACTTTGGATCTCATAAATTTGACTTTTTATGCCATGACTTAGTATCTCATAATTTTGACTTTTTATGCCATTATGACTTTTATGTCACAGTTATGACTTACTATCTCAACATTTTGACTTTTTGTCTTATAATTTTGACTTACTTTCTCATACTTATTTCTAATAATTTGAATTTGTAATCACATGATTATGACTTTTTGTCATAATTATGAATGACCAAAGCTTTTTCTGTTCTTCGGTGAAAGAAATGGGCTTTATATGTATTAGGGATGGAACGGTTACCGGTTTCACGATAAATCACGATAAAAATGTATACAGTATATTGAGAGGCTATATGGAATATTTGTACTTTCCTAAATTCACATTGTTTCCCACTACAGGACTAAATAAATAAATAAAAATTTCAAGCATCAGTAACTTCATAGACAGATTTCTGATAGCAACAGTGCATACATGTTGGAAGAAATCCTGGGATTACTCTCAGCGTCGATTTCAGCATTGGCAGGTTTGGTGAGGCGAATGCTTTAAAGCTTTCAGAATCCACTTTGGTGACACGATTGCCTCTACAGATAGTGATAAAAAACCAACCCTGAGGCTTATTTTCTTGTCCATTACTCAATTCACACAACGTTTCAATAATTTTACATGTCATTTATTGTGCTTCATAGTATTTTTCCTCAGGTTCTAATCATTTCAGTTGCGTCACCCTTCACTGGAACACCTTTTATGGGCCGACTGAACGTGTATGAACTTGTTTGACGAGTGATGTACAAGGATGTTACGTGTTTGTTCTGACTGTGTTTAGTCACTCTGAACAACAGATCTGACAAATTAAACAGTTAAATATGAAAGCCAGAATTAGATTGTAGTTCAGCAGTTTTGTGTAAATAAATGTATGTAATATTACACAGTGCTGGGTAAAATGTTATATTCTATGTGTTTTGAAATAAACAAATATGGCAAATATATGATTGTATCATGCACATACTGCACTTACAAAAGCCACAAAATCGTTTATGTGAAGGGAAGGCTCTCACCTCGAGGATGACAAACTGTCCTGCTGCACAGCGACCTCCGGAGCTTGTCGTCAGGCTTCATCTCACATTTTATTTTGTTATTTACCCCCAAAATAAAATTAAAACACACTGTTAATGGCTACTATTTAAAATCGTTTGAACCCTGAATTATTTACAGTGCATGTAGAAGATTAAATGTACCTATAATCAGGTCTACCATATTATTTAAAATATGATAGTAAAAATATTAAAGTAAATATTACTTTTTATTCTTTTTATTCAAACCCCTGTTATATACATATGGAAGTTATGGTTGATGAGCCTAACTGGATGGTGAAATAGTGATGGGTTTGTTGAAACCACGAGCAGTTCTGTCTTAGCCAGGTTGAGTTGAAGGTGATGGTCCGTCATCCAACAAGAAATGTCTGTTAGACATGCTGAGATGCGAGCAGCTATCGTCGGATCATCAGGATGGAATGAGAGGTAGAGTTGAGTGTCATCAGCATAGCAGTGATATGAAAAGCCATGTTTCTGAATGACAGAACCTAGTGATGCCATGTAGAAAGAGAAGAGAAGTGGTCCAAGAACTGAGCCCTGAGGCTCATATAGCTACAAATTCAATAATGGTTAATAATGCTGAATTACATATTGCTGGCCTCTTCAATGGATGGTTTACAACAAATGCAAAGATTCCCTACAATTAGTTTATTACACAACTTAGTAATTAGTATTTGGTCTATTGTTTATACTTAAATTAAATTAAATTAATATGATATTATTTAAGGCAAGACACTACATGTAAATAGGGTAAAAATAAATATAATAATATTATTTTTGTAATACAAGTTTCTGATCTTGTTTAAATACGGAAATGAGGCAATTGCACTAATTCTCAACTAAATATGGGCTAATTTGCATACTTTCCAGAACAGAAATCTGTATTGGATTGCATCAGATAAAGCCAGGTTTCCTTTTGACATATTACAATTAAAATGTTAATAGTAATGGATGGATGGATATTAAATCTTTCTTTTTTAATCTAAAAGAACAGATACATATTCATAAAATCATAAAATCACTAAAGTATCTGCTGAATGCACTTATATTTCCACAATCATTTTCTTATGAGGTATTTCATATGAACAAATACTCTTTAATGAACATATTGTTTATAGACTGAGAGATGGGTGGACCTAAGGTTTTCTCTAAAAAAGGAAAGGGAGTCAGGGGGATTTTAATCCATTTTAGGGGGCCGTCTGCCTGAGCAGCGGGACGTCCCCTCAAGTGAAAGGCAAAGTGCAGATGATTACACTTTTTAGCGAGCAGGAGGTGGGATGAGCAAATGTGAAGACGCAGAATTCAGACTGGATGTGCACCATGTTAGCGGGGGTTATTGAGAAGTGCACTGGGGATGTTCCTCGTTTAACCACAGATAGTGGCCAGATTTGCACGACCTCCATGTCCTAATTAAAAATGGGTGGCTTATCCTAAAAGCGCATAAATATTCATGCGGCCCCAAAGTGCCGTTACATTGGGCCACCCTTGTTAGGTGAACAGATGAGCTAATAGAGCCATGCGGCTGCTTATAGTTTGTTGAAAAGATTGCTTTAATCTCTCCATTTTTAAAAAGAAATCCCTCCCAAGCCTCATGACATCCTCCCAGTGAATAAAGACATGGAGGAGGGTGCAGCCCGGGCCTTGTTCAATGGATCAATAGAACAGCAGGGGCCAAAGCAGCCCAACACACGCACACACACACACACACACACACAAGAGGCCCAACTGTTCAAAGCAGTATCCCCTCAGATGAGCCCAAACATATGCTTGTGATCATTTAAATGAAAGGGTGCCATAAGAAAACAAACAATGTGCTTAAATGACAAAATATCATTTACCAAACAATGTTGCTATGGGTATGAATGAGACAGAGAGGGAGACGGCAAATTATGTTGTTTTTGCTTGACAGTGTGTTGTTTGACACGTCATTCACAAAATAAATCATCTTTGATTGTTAGTCATTTGATCAGTGGTCTTTCTTTAGCACTTTAGTCAGTCATCTGTGGCCATTCTTCAAAACTCTAATCCTAATATAACATTAATATAACATAACTTGTTACAATTGTTAAATAGTAATGCATTAGGTATCATTTTTACATCAGTTATTAATCTATTGATGCCAGTCTATAAAAATACCGTACATTGATAATTCATTACGTTAATGTTAATTTCTACTACTTACATGCTAAATAATACAGTAAAAACAGAAATATTGTAAAAAAAAAATAAATAATAATAATAATTAATATAACTGTTTTCCATTTTAATATATTTTGAAATGTAATTTATTCCTGTAATTGCAAATCTGAAAAGCATAATTGTCTTAAATGTCACATGATCCATTAGAAATCATTCTAATGCTGATTTTGTGCTCAAGTAACATTTCTTCATCAATATCGAAAACAGTTGTGATGCTCAATAATTTTGTGGAAAATGGTGATACATTTTTTTATGTATTTATTTTTTTACTTGGATTCTATGATAAATAGAAGGGTCAAAAGAACAGCATTTATTTCATAAATACATTTTACTACCACTATGATATTTTTTTTCAATAAATAAATAAATAAAATAAAATAAAAAAATCTGACTGCCCTTAATAGTTTGAACCAGTACTATCGGAGGAACGCTTTGAAAAGTTGAAGAAACAGCACCCTCCTTGGGCTACAGGGGAGAAATATCTCTAATAATTTCTGACTGTTTGTTTAACCATTAAAGGCAGAGTAAGTGATTTCTGGTAGCCAATGTTGATATTTGAAATCACCAAAACAAACACGCCCCTACCCCAAAAGGGTCTTGCCCCTATTTTGATAGCTCCGCCCCACATATACGTACGCAACCCAGGCAACGATTAGTTCTGTGAAACAAAGCAAAACCAATGTTACACCATGTCTACGGTGGCCCAATACGAGCCTATTAAATCTCCATGGTGATGAAGTCAACAAAAGCACATCTCTTCTCTTCTACATGCTTCCATTTCTTGAGCCGAGCAGAATGTGTGTCTATGTAAAATCATTCTTACGTAATCTGTTGTAATATCATATCTTATACGCAGTGTTGGGGAAAATTACTTTTAAAAGTAATGCATTACAATATATGGTTATTCCATGAAAAAGTAACCAGGTTCTATTTATGACGTGCTGACACACATTTCAAATGGTTTTCAACGGTCGTTTGATCGTGTCCAGTGTAGGCAGACTTTAGCTGTTGTAGACACGGTGTTACTCACCTATTGAGAAGAAACAAAGCAACCTCGGCGTCCGATCGCAGGCCTCCGCTCCTTGAGTTCTCTCCATCGCTGGAAAGCTGATCCGATATTTACAAAGGTCCTACTTCTTGCCTTATCGTTCCGCAGACGTTTTCCTCTTTTGTTTTTTATCCGCCATCTCTATCTTTCTGTCGCTCGCTCGGCTAATGTCCGTCCCATGCACTGAACGCGCTCTCCTCCACATCACGAGTAGACACGCCCCTTATTGCTGATCGGCTACAAGTTTGTTTTGCGATTAGGCCCGAATCAGTTTTCTAAAGTGTTTTTGAAAAATCACATACCCTGCCTTTAAGGTTGAACTTCTGTGCAACTACAATTAACGAACAGAATTAAAAAAAAATAATGACTTCAGTTTTCAAACAGACTTTCTGCACACTTCCCTGTCTGCTGTTGGTCAGGCCAAAAGATAAAATACTGAACGAGCCTTTTCAGGACAATCAGCCTTTGAATCATTTTCCTATATGTTTACAAAGCAAGTCAGTATCAGAAAAAATAAATAAAAGCAGTGTAAAGCAATGAATAAAATTATATAATAAATACAAATATATACTTAGTAGTTCTTAACTGACTCTCTCTTTATAAGTATGTCATAATGTGAAATATAATTTATGTATTTTTGGACACTTTAGTCATTTTTTCTTTGCACATGAAAAAAGTACTTTACATTTTTGCAACAAAACATTTATTGCCTTTTAATGTCACAATGACAGGCATGTGTTGATTTGCATGTTTCAACAGCATAAACATATGCTTTCATATTTCTATTGCTACAACAATTAAAAACGTAACAATAAAACAATTTGATTGAAACCTTTTCTGAGGTGAACTAAAATTCAACCATGAATACGTATGAATACGAAACACTGAATTACAGAAATAAACAAAAATAAACTTTTTATGCCAACAAAAATAAAGAACAAGAAAACACTGATGTTCCACTACATTTTGGATTATAAACACATTGTTTTTGACAGTTACTCAGGAGGGCAACTGGTTGTTTTAGTTTAACATGTATAACTTTTGAACCATCAAACTTTTTTTTGGTTTGCTTCTCTGTAGATTACATTATGTATCCTTCCTCCTCACTGCGGTTTCAATTGTATTTGCTTTTTTAAAATACATTCAGGTTTA
Source organism: Sinocyclocheilus rhinocerous (assembly GCF_001515625.1). Classification (NCBI taxonomy): domain Eukaryota; kingdom Metazoa; phylum Chordata; class Actinopteri; order Cypriniformes; family Cyprinidae; genus Sinocyclocheilus; species Sinocyclocheilus rhinocerous. Next base: position 291,489 of record NW_015629560.1, read on the forward strand.
GGTGACAGCACTGAGGTGAAACTGAATCTGATACATGTGAACACATTAAGAACACTGAATGAAGACAACAGCCATTAGTCCTGACAGCTTCACATATCTAAATTCATTCTGAATCTAAACGATAAATATATCATATTCAAATAAGGACGTATCATATTGTTTGAGGTCAGCATTTACAGTACCTTGTACTGTAATATAGTCTGAATAATGTGCTTGTACATAAATAGTGTGTATGATTGTTCATCACCACGATACATTCATAACGGATTGCTTACTGTTTTAGAGGGACGGGCTTAAAAGCTATGGCTTGTGCTTTTTATGTTTTAAGAGGATGTTGGTCCAAGTAAGGAAAATCTGCAATAGGTCAGGTAAAAACTGGATGGATGATAATGGCAAAAAAAAGTGACAGCTAGCAGGACGGCCTCCTCAGGATCTTGGACAAGCGGTAAACTCGATATACTCGCCATTCTAGAGAACAGACAGAGAATAATGTAATATAAGCACACTTTCACACTTTAAATGCGAAAAAAAAAAAAAAGATCAATGTGCAAAATGCAGATTGCAGTCACAGTATTTATCAGTTTAACAACTTTCTTTTTAAGAACACATTAAAGCAGTTCTCAACACTATTTTCTGTTCCGTCCAGACCAACATCTCCATCTGTGAAATATTAATGCATCAATGCACAATCAAGTTACGTTTTTGCTAATTTATGAACATAAAAATGGTCGAACACTGTCCAATCACAGCACAGCACAGCTCAGTGTAAACTATGACTGCACATGTGTGCTGAATGCTATCCAGCTCAACACACAATTTACCTCCTCCTCATCCTCCTCAAATACTGGCTGCAAGAAAAAGACGAGGGATTTTTTGTTAACTTAGCTGTTGATTTTTGGTAACTTCACTTACACACCAATCATGCCACAAAGACTTGAGCACATGCACTTACAAGTCTTCATCACAGCGATGGATGTTTTACAATACAGGACCATTTACTCACTAAAGGTAATGAAAGATGCCTTTCAAGCTATTAATTTCTGTATGCCAAAACCTGTATTGTTTTTCTGTGAGAGATCAACTCACAACCCTTCCAATGAGACAAGCACTTCCACATCATTCTGAAGCATGCACATTTTTTAAACAGTATATACTGAGTGTGTGTATATACGATTTTTTTCCACATGAAATGAAATGATAGATGTATTTTTATTTTACTCTGATGAACTGTTTTTACCTCATTTCCCTCATCTGTCTGATGCTGAAAAGTTAAGAGTATTAGTAAACAGATCAATTATAAAAAAGAAAGCTTAGTTATTCTGAAACCCCTTAATGTTTATGTTGAGAATACTTAATATGTAATATGTATTAGTCTACCTGATAAATATAATATATTTATCTGATAAATACTTAAAATGTATCAGTCTGTGGAAAGGTAGGCATATTCAGTGTATTTCAGTTGTGCATAACTAACTTTAGTAATGCACATGCTATATAAACAAATTAATATTTCAAACAGCATATTCCTTATGCATGCAGCTTTGATGGAATACATGCGATTCCGAAAATTCATGTCATACCACAGAACCATTTCAAATAAACCACTCAATTCCAAAAATTCAAATGGTTTTGAAATTGTGGTCTAAGCATCAAGTAAAAGATAATATCATAATATAATATCCTTATAACTGAAAATATATATGCGTTAGTTAGTTACTTTAGGTTCCATACCTTTGTTTGGTACAGAGTAGCCTGCTTTAAGAACTCAACGACCTCCTCACATCCAGTGGCTCTTGCCTGAAGAGAACAGCCAATGCAACACAACATCAAAATGTTCATTCATACGGCTATATGAATGAAACATCACTGAAGGTATTAATTGTTTGGTTACAATGATTTATTTATTCAAATCCCTATAAACTCACCACTTCAATGGGCGTCTGTCCATCATAACTGCACATGGTCATATCAACCCCAGCTAACTGCCAAATCTCCAATGCTTCTAAGTTGCCACTCGCCGCAAGACTGTAAGACACACAGTAGAAGCTCTAAATGGGCAATCATCAACACAGGAGATGACCAGTTCTGTTATGTGTTCAATACACTGAACTGTTCATCATTTTTAAATTATATAAAAAATAAAAAATAAAGATTTTGTTGAACTGTATATTAATTTACCATTTGGAAAACCACTCTAAGTGTAAGAATAGTAATAAAATAAATTATTAATAATAATAATAATAATAATAATAATAATAATAATAAACATTTGTGCTATCTATCAAATTTCTGTGCCCACAAGTTTATAACAGCAATAAGAAAAAGAAGGACTGAGAAGAAATGTAAATGAGACCTGCACAACTCTGTTCCAGCATCCTCCATTTCCTCCCGGGAAAAATGAGCTCCAGTCTTCCTCAGCAGTTTCACAACCTCCTTATGCCTACAGACATAGAAAGGTTTCATATACAGTCACTTACATCTTAATTGACTTTACCTTGGAGTTCATCATTTGTGTTTGAAGGAAGAAAGTAATTCATACTGTTTTGGAATGGGAGGTAAGTAAATGCTATCCTAAATATGAATAATGATAAGTTGTTATCGTGACAGGCTTAGTCACAACCCATCAGTTAAAAACCACCAGTCTAGCTCGTCTTAAAGACTGACTTATGGAAATTACTTCTGCTGGTCTCAAAAAGCATTTGGACACTAAAATCAGTCTTACCTGAAGCGAACAGCATTGCGAAGAGGTGTATCACCAAAGCGATCCCTGGCATAGACGGTGGCCCCTTTACCCAGCAGATACTCCACCACTTTCAGATGGCCCTCACACGCGGCGATGTGGAGGGGAGTGCGGCCATCATAATCTGCCATGCTCAAGTCAGTACCCTATATAGAAGACATTAGTCATGTTCTGTATCGTGTTTTACTGGACTACATTTGGTAGTGCAAACCTTGTTTGAATGCTCCTACATCACTTTTAATATATTCAGATTGGAACAAACTGCAGGGCTGACTAGAACCTGCATAACCCATAAAAGCACCATGGTTTACCGTATCTGCAGAAGCATATTAGGTATTTCAAATTTTGAAAATAAACCAATATTTTCTAAATAATAACTGCAAATGAAGTATAATGTCTAAATGCTGAGGAAGATTTGATCTTACCATTTCCCGTATGGCATCTAAAGCCTCAATGTCTCCGATCTTAGAAGCAACACACACCAGAGTGGGCGTTAGTGCATCTCGTATGGCTTCAAGCTCCTGTGGACATCAATATTATCCATTAATATTATAGTTAATCACAACCTCTGCTTCTTATTATGATTGTACCATGTAGAGCTATACAAACTCTTAGGGCGGGAATTCACCATGAATAAATCATGAATTATCTGCAAACACTCTCCATTGTTTTACCACCCTAATTACTAAAATTAATTATGCTAACGTGGTTACAGTGCACATATGCGCAAATCATCATTGTTTACACTAAAATACAGTGTATCAAACCGACACAGCTGTTTGTGTATAATAGGGCTGTGCAATAAATGTTATTTTAACAATGTGTGAGTCGACATTGAGTATGTCACTCACTTTCCAAAAAACAAACAAACACAACTTGCAGTTAGAATGCAGTTAGAATGGCAACAGAAAAGGTTCCAAATAAATACAGCAGTGAAAGATTCAGCGTTTGTTCAATGAAGCATTAGAGTGAACGATTCGATTACATGTTTATAAAAGACGGAATTGCATTTTTTCTGAATGAATCAGCCTTATGAACCTTCTGACAATTTAGTTGCATATTTTGAAACCGAATTTGATTTTTATTAATAATTTCATATTTCAATGTTCAAAATGTTATTTTTAAACTCCAAAGTATCTTATTATAGTAACTGAATTTCTTGAATAAATAAAAGAATTTGACATATGAATGAATGTAAGATCATGCATACATCTAGATACGAAAACAATTCAAAGTTAGTTAAAAGTTAAGTACAAAGTTAAAAATGTCCCTGGAAATCAATTTAAATGTAAAAGTTCATTTAGGTCACTGCTGCTTATAACTGCACAGAATATAAAGAATATTTCTGAATATTTTTAGGAATCGGATGTCCACGACCAGTTACCAGCACAAATTATTAAGCTCAAATTATTATCAACAAAATCCCCCCCAAAATATCAGGATTTTGTCAATATCACACACCCCTACACCTGAGTGTTTGAAATGCAAAGCACTGTTAGAAAATGGGAAACTGCAGGTTACATTACCTCTTTACAGCTAATGCTGAGGGTCTTGGCAATGACCTGAACAAATCGACTGTCACTGAGAGAAAGCTTTGCTCCGCCCAGGTCAGCTATCATCTCACCACGCAGATTGCGACTCAGCATCTTATATAAAAAAAAAAAGAACAGTTTTCATTTTAAAGTTTAAGTACAAATGTCTTGCAGGTCTTCAAAAGAAAACCTTATTAAGATGTTGGGAGAATCTAATTAGTATTAGTATAATTATTATTAACAACAAAACTGCTTATTAATATTTAAAAAAATATATCATGTGGTATAACCAACATGCAAAAACAACAACAACAAAAAAATCTCCTAAAATATCAGGATCTAAAAATATTGGCCTTTTTATGATAAGGCTAAATTAGTTCAATCTGTCAAGTGGTGTGACTCTCCCATTAATTAATTAATTAATTATATTTGTTTACTTTTTTTATTTACTTGGTTACACTGCATGACAACTTTTAAACATTTCTTTAAAAACGTATGAATTACATTTTTACAACGGTTTTTCCCCTCGTATGTCAAATGTGGTTTCGGTTTAATTTTAATAGACATTTTTGCATACCTTTTTCTTCTCTTCTATACTGAGGTTTTGTTTTGCCAGCACATAAGAGAGTTTTGAAAGAGCAGCTTCCGGCGTCATATCACACCCAGCGACCAAACCGGCATCACTCAGAGCCTGAGAGGGAATATTAAAGGATTACACACTCCTGGAATACACCCACATGAGGCCTTTCTCAAGCAAACACCCATACCTGGCCAGTGGCGTATGAGGTTGTGACCGAGCCCCTGAGGCACTGGGTGCAGTTGATTATGATGACTCCTCTCTGGGTCGCTTTACGGATCTCATCCAGCAGGTCAGCACGGTTGTCAGGAGCGTTACCGCTGCCGTAGGTCTCCAGTACGATCCCGTCCATAGGAGGCTGCAAGAAGGCCCTCACCTGATGAGAGAGTATATATGACAATAAACACGTACTTGCGCTGAATGAAGAGATTTGTCGATAATATGTGGCAAATAAAGGCAGACATTACCACACGGCCTTACTGTATCAGCAGTGATTCCTGGGAAGAGTCGCAGGAGACCCACATTACGGTTCATTTGTGTGTTGACAGTGAATTTGTAGGTTGTATTGGCTCGCCACACAGTATCCCAGTTAACTAAAGAGAAAAAAAACAAAGCATAATACTTAAAACGACAGGTCTGAATAAAACTAATAACACAACATCATCAATAATAAGGGAGCTGGCATGATAATTCCAGCAGCGTCTGGCAATATGACATGATATACACAATTAAACATGTCTTTATGTTTTTCTTAAAAAAAAAGGTGTGTATAGTTATTGCATGTGCAGTTTTTATATTATATTTCTGCAGTTGCTATTTATGCAGTATAATACTAATTGTAAGAACATGGAATATTTGTACTTTCTAATTAATTCTTCACACCACAAGATTATTAAACTGAAAAAGTAAGAAATTAAGAAAGATGACTTAAAACATACATTTTCCCTTAGATATTCACATACATTTAATTAATACATTTGTCAGCTATCCAATGGTGATGTTTTTGCAGTTTTAAACCATATTTACATTTAGACTCAACATTTGTTACTCCTCATGTTTGTCATTTTAATTTTATGCATCATTAACAAGTTGAACAGAGATGCAAACCATGCAAATAAGCTTTCATGCTTCTAAAATAAAAAAATAAAAAAAATTCTGAAATCATATGTTAACTTTCTGAAGAAAGCAACAGAAAAATTTAAGTGATTATACAATACAGCACAGTCACATAGACCACTTTTAAAGGGATAGTTCATCCAAAAATGAAAATTCTGTCATTAATTACTCACCCTCATGTCGTTCCAAACCCATAAGACCTTCGTTCATCTTCGGAACACAAATTAAGATATTTTTGATGAATTCCGAGAGCTCTCTGACCCTCCTATAGACAGCAAGGATCCTTACACGATCAAGGCTCAGAAACGTAGCAAGGAGATCGATCAAATAACCCATGTGACATCAGTGGTTCCACCATAATTTAACGAAGCTACGAGAATACTTTTTGTGCGCAAAAACAAAAATAACGACTTTATTCAACAATTCGTCTCCTCCGCGTCACCCTATAGCGCCATTTTGGAGAGTATCACATACATAAAGAACGTATGCAACGTATGTAGGCAAATATGTTGTTTACATTCAGACTAAAGTGTAAACAATGTAAACAGCGTATCTGCGTATGGTGCTGCTGACACAGAACATCAAATGTTGTTTACGTATGCGATACTCTCCAAAATGGCGCTATAGGGTGACGCGGAGGAGACGAATCATTGAATAAAGTCGTTATTTTTGTTTTCTTGGCGCACAAAAAGTATTCTCGTAGCTTCGTAAAATTACTGTTGAACCACTGATGTCACATGGATTATTTTACCGATCTCCTTGCTACGTTTCTGAACCTTGATCGTGTAAGGATCCTTGCTGTCTATGGGAGGGTCAGAGAGCTCTCGGAATTCATCAAAAATATCTTAATTTGTGTTCCGAAGATGAACAGAGGTCTTACAGGTTTGGAATGACATGAGGGTGAGTAACTAATGACAGAATTTTCATTTTTGGGTGAACTATCCCTTTAAGATACTTTAATGGTGTTACTTTTGTCCTTTTTGAATCTTGAAAGCCTCATTATAATTGCATAGTAAAGAGAAAAAAGTGTGTAAAAAGAATTGAAAAAAAGCAGATAAAGGGAGCAAAATAATATACCAAATTTTCATAGCTGAGGGTAAACTAATCTTTTAATTTAATAGACTCAAATGGGACTAATGCCGGGTTCAGACTACACGATATTTTTGTCGGTCACGATAGTCACTGTCTCAGATTACACGATTTTGACTCCTAAAATCTTGTCGTGGCGTGGACAAGAAACATGTCAGACTACACGTTGCTTCCTGACCATTCATCGCGTGCCGTCTTTAACAACGCGCGTGATGTCATCGAGAATGCGGAACTAGCGACTGACTTCCGTGGCAAAATCGGGCTAAAATCGTGTAGTCTGAACCGGGCATAAGACTGTGTATGTTGGCAGAACTGTTATCACTTTTAATGTCGACTTCTGCATTGGCTAATGGCGGCAGATTCGGTGAGGTAAATGCGTTAAAACTTCCAGCATCCACTTTGGTGACACGGTTGCCCCTGTACAGCTTATGATGAAAATAGAGGCAAACCTGTGAAGAAAGCAAGCAATTCACTCAAACGGCTTTAAAATAATTTCTTTACAAGAATTATCATTAGCTATATATTGTTCAAGTTAACATGCTCCAAAATAAGCATCTTAAAAAAACACAAATATGTGACGGTATCTTGTCTTTGTATCCAAATGTAATATGTGCATTTCTTACAGAAAACCAATAAAACTCACCTCTGGGATGACAAACTGTCCTGCTATCAACAGTGCCCCCAAGAGGTTGTCCCTCCCATCATTCCTCATCTCATAGATGGGCACCTGCCATATACAAGATGGTTGTGAAGCTATTGGTGAAGTCAGCATTATTCAGTTTTTCATGGCCACAAGTTTAAATGTGAAATTGAGTAAAATGTTAAATGTTAAATTTATTTAGGCATAATAACTATAAGTATGCTGGTGCACTGAAAACTATTTAATGGAAACATCTGAGACATAACTAAAATGCACATGTAGTTCTATAAGTAGTCAAAGACTATTCTTTAAAATCCTTCATTTGTGTTCCATGAAAGAAAGAAAGAAAGTCATATAGGTTTGGAAAAACAAGGGTGAGTAAAACGTGTTACCTGTGAGCCAGTGAGGATGACAGGCTTTCCCAGGTTCTCACACATGAAGGATAAGGCAGAGGCGGTGTAAGCCATTGTGTCTGTGCCGTGCAGGACGACAAAACCATCATATTGCTCATAGTGTTTCTGTCAACATGAGAGAAAAAAAGTTAAAAAAAATACCAACTGACAATCTGTTTATCAGTTCACAGAACTATATTCAAGAAATTAGAAGATTGCCAACAATTACAAATTGAAAAAAGTTCCCCCTTTGTAAAAAAAAAAAAATTATAATAAAATGCCAGCATCAAAAAACTAATCATGATCAGCTCTGTTTACAAGTCATTACATTCAGTCTTGTCCAACTCAGGGCTGTGGAAAAAAAATAAAAAAATATGCGCACCAATGGGAGTGACCCGATCAAAGCTCAATAGTTGTATAATACAAACAAAGACGCAAAGTTTCACACAATAAATTTTAAAACATAAAGATGGTTAAAAAGGGAGCACCTCAATGTCTTTTCCAATAGTGGCCCAGTCATCTGTGGTCATATTGCAGGAGTCGAGGAGGGGAGAATACTCTAAAATTGAATATACAATCCTCTTGTTCTGTTTGGACAGTCTGGAGTGGAAAAAAAGACGAAAAATTATTTAAAAAGCATCAAAATTGTAATGTTTATTGTGAAAGACACCCAAACACTGACAACAAGCTCTTAAAGTAAAGCAAAACTTATTTTTTTAAACCAGCAAAGGCCATTATAGGCAAACATGGGTTAGTTTAGCTAGCAAAAAAAGTTGATTATTTACTGATAGCGAGAGTTTGACTGATTTCAGGGGCGTCTCCTGTAGTTAAAGCAAAAACCATTTGTGCGTCAATGGATGAGTAAATGTTATGAAGCAGCAGACTTCAGACTTTGCTCATCGCTCTAGGGGCGGCTCATGGTCTTACTGTAATGAAGAGGGGAGCACTGGGCGATTTTCCACATTTAGGAACCGAGAGTGAGCAGATTAGCATGACCTGTCTTCATTAACAATGGGGAGCTTATCCTAAAACCACATACATATGTTCATGTGGCTGTTAAATTGGGCCACCCTTGTTAGGTGCACTGATGAGCTAGAAGAGTAATAGATCTAATACTAATAGAGATTTGTAGAAGTAACTGGATATTGGGTTTGGCATACAAATTTTGCATTGGCGCATCTCTAACATACTCGCATGTGCACAACCCAACCATAACATATAGCCAGTACAGCATATATTATGTTTGCAAATCAAAAGCAACAAGCAAAAATCACACACCTTTAATGTGCAGAATACAAAACTAAGGCACCAAACATAAAACTGACTTGACTGCTCCTTTCTATTATCGAGACATTATTAGATATCTTTAATCAACCCAAATGTAAAATATAGGCTGGTATATATACAGCATTTCAAATTTAATCTGCTTATATATAATATAAGGTTGTAATATGAAGCTACACATATAATCTGTGGAACAACATTTATTGTGGAAAGTGTATTGTAATTCTTAGAAATAAAAACCATGCTATATTACAATTGTTAAAAGACCAGTTATTTCAAATAAAACATGAAAAAATGTGTTATATTTTATGTTACAATGTTAGCACTGTAACCTTTTGTTATGTTCCACTTGGTGTGAATAATTTCAAAGTGTTGACTTAATAAATGAATATTTATTGCAATAAATTAATATTCATTTAAAACACATTTATTATATTATAATGACTCTGCAAGTCTGCATTACAGTATAATAAATATATGTAATTATAGAATTATTTATTTTAGACTTTTAGTCATCAGACATGGTGTGAACAGGCTTTAAATAATGCCACAGTAAATTACACCAGTGAATGCATGAGATGAAGTTGTCAAGAAGAAACATATATTTCATCTGCCATTCTCATAGCTTAAACTTTATTGTATAGCCATAACCACTGAGCTAACTAGCAAATTTATAACACAAATCATGCAAACATGTACAAGTACATATACATCCCACAAGGGCAAACATTATGCTACCAGTACTACAGCACCCATGAATTAGAGGATCAGCTGAATGAGTGGACTTCCTGTTAAAATAACACAAATTTGTATGGTCTATAATATTATCAGATGTGTACAAAATAAAAGAAACAGCATCCTACAAGACAGAATTTTTTTTTTTTTAAGAATGTTTTTAATATGTATTTTTAACCTTTTTTAATTAGATAGGGCAAGTAAATAATGACAACTTTAATTCTGGGAGAAGTATTGCTATTCTGGTGCAATAATAACAGAAACCAACCATCAAACCTGTATCTTGTACACAAATAGTTAAATACTGGATCTATGAATAGGACAACACCTCCACAAACTTCTAACCTGATCACGTATTTTTGTGCAGTGTGGGAACTTACGGCAGCACCAGCGTGTTCTCCGGAGGCTTGTAGTATTCATACAGTCTGGTCTGTTGTGCGTACTGCTCATCATGCAGAATGGGGAGTTTGCGTAGAGTTTCAACGAGAGCATTAGGTTCTGGAGACAGAACTGCAAATACAGAAGAAAAGCCAGTAAAAATATTATCAACAAAGGCACATCTGATAACAAATGCACCATATACAAAGTCATACATGTCATGTTTGCAACCCTCAGGTTCTTTTGAATAGAATTTAGCAACGAGGCCAAAAAGATACCATCCTGAATATTTGATACCGTGTATATTGTACTGTATCATTTTGCACATTTTGATATCCCCTATTATTGGGCAGTATAAAAAAACATTCTTGTATCACAGTATTAATAATTTTATACCATGTTAAGTTAATCAAAATAGTTATTTATGCTAGAATTTTTTTTTTTTTTTTTTAAGTGGTTTATTATAATATTTGTGGCCCTGGACCAAATAGCCACTCTTAAGTCACCCGGTTTATTTGTAGCAATAGCCAAAAATACATTGTATGGGTCACAATTATCAATTTTTCTTTTATGCCAAAAATAATTAGGATATTAAGTAAAGATCATGCTCCATGAAGATATTTTGTAAATTTCCAACCGTAAATATATCAAAACTGAATTTTTGATTTGTAATACGCATTGCTAAGGACTTAATTTGGACAACTTTAAAAGCGATTTTCTCAATATTTAGATTTTTTTTTTGCACCCTCAGATTCCAGATTTTCAAATAGTTGTATCTCAGTCAAATATTTAGCTTTCAAATGATGTATAAATCTCAATTTCAAAAAATTGACCCTAATGACTGGTTTTGTGGTCCAGGGTCACATTTGGTAATGCATATTAATTGGATAATGAAATGAAATGGAACACTAAAAATCTCATGATAAAATCCTTTCTGGTTTCCAGGGAAGTAAAAGCAAAATTGCATCATGCAGACCCATAACAGCAGGTGTAAGGCAAAAAAAAAAAAAATTATATATATATATATATATACAGGAGTCTGTTTCACATAACTTGAGTCTTGGAAGAAAATGTGCCCAGGTTTCCACTGAGGAAAGAAAAAAAAAAACAGGACTTTTAAACAGAACCTATGTTCAGTCCACATACTGTATGATGGTTGATTTTCACAGATCCTGTGTTTATGTAATGGAAGATAAAACAGTTTTGGGTGGAAAAAGTCAGTGTTTATTGTATTATGTAATGCGGATTCTGTCCTTGAACTTTGATAAACAATTTAGCAGAGCTGAATGTTTTTGTGCTTGACCTTGCAAATTCTTTAAAAGGCGCTATCATTTTTTTTTTTTTTTATCAGCGTTTGTTTTAGATAAGCTTCTTTTTATATAAATAAAAACCAAGTTTGTTACCCTATTCAAGCAGTATTGTGCAGGAAATGGTACTAAAGCCCAACGTCGGGAAAGATGAACTACTGTTTACAGAAGGCAAATATTTGGACATTCTTTATTAGGAATTACTAATAAAGTCATAAAACATGATCAGCATCCTTTTCAGACCAATTCAGTTTGAATACTGTAAACAAAACCACTCTTGAAGGACTCTTCCCATTCCTATTTATTACTTTATATAATCAAGTCACCAGTGCATTATACAGACTTTCAGCTGTGCAATTCATTACCATCTGGATATTTATGGAGATGTGTTCCTGCTTCTAATGTACAAGATGAACTACTGTTTACAGAAGGCAAATATTTGGACATTCTTTATTAGGAATTACTAATAAAGTCATAAAACATGATCAGCATCCTTTTCAGACCAATTCAGTTTGAATACTGTAAACAAAACCACTCTTGAAGGACTCTTCCCATTCCTATTTATTACTTTATATAATCAAGTCACCAGTGCATTATACAGACTTTCAGCTGTGCAATTCATTACCATCTGGATATTTATGGAGATGTGTTCCTGCTTCTAATGTACAGCCATTAATGTACAGCTACAATTTGGGTTTATTACAATTAAAAACTTGCAACCTCTTTGCTCTCAAAACAAAAATGTTAACACTGGACTGGACAAGTCATACTTGAAATTCATGAAATTATATTATTTGATAATTGTTAAAAATTACTAGATTGACACTGTATAACAGGTTAATGACAATTCATGCTTTAGCACCCAATGTAAAACTGAATTTTTTTACATCTTACTGTACTGTTATTTTAGTTTTTATTTAGTTTTGAAATAATCTAACACAGACTATCAAAGATTACTTATGCAAACAGAAAAAAATAATTATTTGTGCATGACCGTTATTGTAAGATAAATAGCCTAAATGTACTTTTTCACAAAATAATGTGTAAATAAATAAATAATATATAAAAATTTTACACTAATAACAGTGGCATATGAGAAGTTTATACCATAGAAAAAAATATATAAAATATGTCTTTTTCGAAGCTGCTGTATAAAAAACACAAGGTGGCTGAATTTGTATGCTGAAGCTTATAGGCGTTCATTATTTTAACTCAATTTAATTAGTTTTTTAGCACCCCCTCTGAACTGTTGAGAGTTTGGTGTCGCACATTTTGCTAAGCATTCTTTTCCTTTTCTCCGATACACTGAAAATAAGAGGAGTGTGTCCATCTCACAAATGTAGAATCCGTCTCTGCAGTCATCTCAACCATCTAATTCCAGCAACAGAAGATAAACTATTTTACCCGCGGGATTTTTTCTCTGGTGCTGTTTTGCGGTGTTGGTAAATTCACCACTTAATTTAGAGTTAAAATATGTTGTTGTAACTTGCGTTACTGACATTGTAACGAGTAATAATATTACCCAAATTTGATTAGTAATGCGTTATATTACTGCGTTACAGCAAAACGTAATATACTACTGTAATAGTATTACTTTTGTAATGCGTTACTCCCAACACTATGTGAACCTCTTGCAGTCAGGTGTGTGAGCGATGCTGATGCAGTTTACCGTTATTATGATACGTCATTCCAATGGTTCCGCCGGTGTTTATGACCAGGACCCGCGCCTCGACATTTGGGCTGATATCAGGTGACTCTGAACTGCTGGAGTACCTCCTGCGAGTCTGTCCCGCGGCGCTCCGGCTCTTCTGCGACTGAAACCCTTCTGGCTGACTTAACCTGCTGCGGGAAAGCGCTCGACCCAGCGAGGTCATGCTTGCTGAAGACGGAGCCGCCGTAGTGTGCTTCCATTCCGCCATATCTGACTAGCTTAGCTTTCCCAAAACCGAGCGACGCAGTTTCTTAAAGAGACAGCGCCTTGATTTTAAACACTGATAAAGGTACAGATGCTGGAAACGTACAAATCAACTTATTGTGACACTTGTGACACTTGAGATAAAAAAAGTGTCGTTATTTGCTCAATTAATTGTAAATAATTCATAATAAATAATACTAATAATAACAATAATTAATAATAACTCTTATTTTCTATAACTTAGGCTTGCCAGGCCATCCATTGTAGCTGTAGTTCATTCATGAATTACCAATTTAATTCTTGTAGCTTCCTTGGCCTTGACCATATACATATAAAGATAACATTTACTCTCTTATTTGTTGTAGCCATAAATGTGTGCTGCTGTTGCATTTCCAACCATTTTCTGTGTTTTTTCCACACTGTTCATTAGATGGATTGATAGATGTGACTTATTATGCTGATTACATTGTATACTGTTACATTGTTACACCAGTAGGTGGTGACAAGTGACTGTCTTCACAAGTCAGTTATGGGTCTTAGTAGGTAGACACCTATTAATTTATTTATTTTCTGGAAATCAATGGTAAACAAAATGGTTTGGTTACCAATATAGAATATCTTCTGTTGTGTTCCACAAAATAAATAAAATCATACAGTTTTGTAACAACATGGGGGGTTAGGAAACAGTCAAATTAAGTCACCTTTATTTATACAGTGCTTTATACAATACAGATTGTGCCAAAGCAGCTTTACAGTGTCAACAGAAAAAAATAGTTTGACATTAATGCAAGAGGACAATAACATAGTCATTTTCTTGCTAAAGTCAGTTCATTGATGATTCAGTGATGTCAAATAATGACAGAATTTTCACTTTTGGGTGAACTATCCGGTTATCAAGCCTTTCATGAGCATTGTCAACGTTTTTTATCTCAATTCATAACAACCATGTTATAATTTATTGGTTGGGATTTTTTTTTTAATTCGCTTTATAGATTTGTCCTGTGTTATTGCTGATTGTACAGTAACAACTAATACTGTCGATATGGCTAACTGCCCCGTGTTCTATGTCTCAGACTGTGTAATATATTGAATGTGTGTGTGTGTGTTTTAAATGTATGTTTTAAAAGTAAAGTCGAACAGTTAATGACGTTTGCCAAGACCTGTATTATGAAAATCGGGCTGCAACGGCCATTTCCGCTGGTTCGCGTTGACGTAGTCAGTTTCACACTGAACTCGGCTGGTTTTAGGAGTGAACGCCGGGGTTGAGACTGCTAGAGAATGGTGGGCCTCCGCAGGTAACTAAAAATGCATTTAGTCGCTCTAAAATGAATGAAAATAACTTGTTAATGGTTATATTTTACATAACCTGTCGAAAATATGTGTAAAAAGTGTGTGGTGGCGATTTTCTGTGGGTTGTTCGGCCGGCTAAGCTAGCAGGCTAAGTTGCTGTTTTTTGGCACTCCCTCTGAGCATCTCTTGTCTCTCAGGGGCACGTGAGACACACTTCGAATTCGGGACGGTTGAAATCGACGCGGCTCCGCTTCAGACGGACCAGATGACAGACCCACTGACCGGCCAAATGAACGCTTTTCCGTCGAGGCTCTGAACGACTTCAGCTGCTATCCGGTTACATTTTGGGGGAAGGACGTGAAAGAGCCCCCGAGACTGACATTCACACGCCAAGAGGAAGTCTTGAAATACCGCAGGCTCTTAAAGAGGCCTCGCAGCATTTACCAGACACACAGGAAAAGCACCGAAAAATCGCTGCATTTGTGGCCTTTCTGTGGATTATTATCCAGGGTGGCGTTTTTCAAACAGGTACCACCCTACAACCGAAGCAAAAGCCCTGAAAATCGAGCTTTGACCTTTTCACTTCTACTGAAAGTTTTCAGTAACCTTACCGCCGTTTAATCAGCAACCAAGTGACCAGTATTGGCTGGAACTACATTTTATTCACTGTGACTTTGTGCCCTGTTTCCTGGTAACATTATACACTTGTTCTGTTTACTTCCAAATTTGACATTCCCAAGAGGAAATCTTAAAGAACAAGTGCTTGTATCTCAACTTTCAAACCTTTACCATATCAACCTTTTTCTTTTTGGAGGGAAGTAACCATTTATGAAAAGTATACAAGATGGGGAAGATGCTGTCAAAGATATTTGGTAACAAAGAGATGAGAATATTGATGCTCGGACTGGATGCCGCCGGAAAAACCACCATCCTTTATAAGTTGAAACTCGGCCAGTCTGTGACCACCATCCCAACCGTTGGTTTCAACGTGGAGACGGTCACCTACAAAAACGTCAAGTTCAACGTGTGGGACGTGGGCGGACAAGATAAGATCCGTCCCCTCTGGCGACACTACTACACGGGCACGCAAGGGTTAATTTTTGTGGTGGATTGTGCTGATAGAGATCGCATTGACGAAGCCAGGCAAGAACTCCACCGTATCATCAACGACCGCGAGATGCGGGACGCCATCATTTTGATTTTCGCCAACAAGCAAGACCTGCCGGACGCCATGAAGCCACACGAGATCCAGGAGAAGCTGGGACTGACGCGCATCCGGGATAGGAATTGGTATGTGCAGCCGTCGTGCGCAACCACTGGTGACGGACTGTACGAAGGCTTAACTTGGTTAACATCTAACTACAAGTCTTAATGACACTGGCACTGACTGTTTAGGACAAATAAACTCAATATGGGGAAAAATCACACTCTCCACCCAATATTTGTGCTGTTTTGATTTAGAGTTAACATTTATTTTTGGTTCGTTTTCAAACGGCCCTCTTTGAAACAACGTAATGGGTTTGGCTTGCTTTTAGTTTCCTGTATACTGTGACATACCCGTGTCACACACCATGGACTATTGCTTAACATGATAAAGGATTCCTGAATGAAAATTCTCTTTTTTTTTTTTTTTCTTTGATTGTAGGTTTTCTATATTTGTTTTCTCTCCTTCAGCTTCTTTCTTTGAGATATCAGAGTCAAAAAAAAATGGAGTTTGTCTCCAGCAAACGGTCCAATAGTGTGTTAAAGGCATTTTATACCAAGATGTATCAAAACTGTCCAGGCATGTAGCAAAGCACAGTTTTGCTGAGGAGGTTGTAGCATACTAATTGTAGGTAGCTATGTGGTGTAACAGGTTTAAAACTGTGCCATTATGATATCACTGACATCCAATGATAATCAACATGGAAATGAGTCCATGGAACATTTTATGCAAAAGTCTAATCGCGGAAGGCGGACTTACCACAGACATAACTTATATTCATACAGCATAGTCGAACCGAGTGATGTCTTTGTTCTCGAAAGCTTGAAAAACCACAAAGTTTTTTTTTTTTTTTTTTTCTGCATTGCAGTGTAGCCCAAAATAAGTTCAACGTTAAAGAGACTTCATTTTTAAACATCGAGGGATGCCTTTTGTAACCCTTTTACCATTTAGGCTAATTGCATTGACCAGATTGTCTTTGACTTACACTCATGTGTCTCTAAAATGTGGGATTGTTACATTCTTGCATTTCAAGTGTAGTGCTTGCGGTAGAGTGGACTGAGTTTGTCATTTTGGAGAGAAATGTTTCATTCTATTCATTTCCTCTCTTTGCTTTAATCATTTTGAGAAACATGTACAGAAACAGCTATGTAATTGTAACTTCAAATTAAACTTAGTCATTTTAACGCTCTTAGTTCATTCTTGTTCTGACTAATTCATGCTGTCTTTGATGCCTATCGATGCACTGGAGTTTCCACCGTCACTTACCGAGCCAAACCAAAGTCAGATGGAAAATTAATTTAGCGCTGCTTTAAAATTCCTCCATTTCTTTTTAGTTTTGTTCTAGGTAGCACGCATGGAAAATATTGTCCTATTTGCACAATATTTTCCAAACCTGGGACTCCAAGCACTTTGGAATCCGTAGTAGATAAGATTCTAAAGAATGTGTGTTGGGTTTAATGTTTGACCTCTTCATGTGTTCGCACACAGGACTGCAGACACCTTTCTAACATATGTGAACTGGCACATTTTCAGTGAGTGATTTAATTTCTGAAAGCCTAGAGAGCAACGTCACAGTGCAGTAACTCTTAGATCCTCCTTTAACGTCTTATCACAAATATTTGTTATATGAACATTTTAGTTTAATCCCCCAAAATAAGCTGTGTCAGGATTGTGCTGTTTTGCAGGCTGACCCCACCCCCCAGCAAATCCCACTGTAAAAACAGGATGTCTCCCACTTGCTCTCTAAAGGCCGCACAGCTGCGAAACTTGCACACAGAGAAGAGTAATGGGCGGCCGGCGCTGGTCGGCACAAATGCCGCTCTTGCTGACACAGCTGTTAATAACAAGTGCTGTGATCACTTGTTGCTTTGCGCGCCATCTTGAATGATTGTTAAACTGCTAGGCTGTTTCTTCTGCCTCACATGCCAGTATTCAGATCAGTCGTGGCCACATCAGCCGCTCACATTGCCGGAAATTAGCTTGACTGCTGACATATTGACGGTTGTTTTTGGGGTTTTTTCTCCATTTTTTTAACAGAAGTTTTGGTGCACTTCCTTTTAATGTGAGAAATACTGTACTGGTAAAGGAGTGGTTACAGATTTTCAGACTGTAATCAGTTCCGAGGGATCAAGCAGCTCCTGCCAACTTGTTGAGACCTGCTGTTAAACCATAATAGAGACTTTTGCATGTCATATTTACAAGGTCAGAACTGTTTGATTTACAAAGCAGGTGATTGTCACACACACCGTGTATTATGGCTGCTTCTTATCTTTCTTATTTGGTATGTAGTTTGCCGCATATGAATTTATGAATAACTCTGTAGGTCACAAGTGTGAATGATCTCATTTATTCCCTCTTTAGATACATTTATCATTTCTTTAAACATGCTTCTGAAAGAAGTCTCGTTCTCACAAAGGGTTTAATTGATCAAAATACTGTAAAAACTGGTTACCATTATTTTAAAATTTAATTTATTCCTGTGATCGCAAAGCTGAATTTTCAGCAGCCATTACCCCAGTTATGCAGCTTTATGGAAAATGTGATACACACTTTTTTTTCCCCATAGAAAGCATTTATTTAAAGAGATTTTGATAAATTACATGTGTCCCTGCTGAAAACTATATATATTCTGTAACAACGGTTTCCCCTCTGTTTTCATATCAGCAGTTTTTCATCACAATCTGTGTGTGTGTGTGTGTGTGTGTGTGTGTGTTTGCCTGCTCATGAACTTTTAGTGCAGAGCTAGTTTCATTGTGATTTCTAAAAGGGAAGTGGTCAGTGATGTCAGGCCTGGCTGTATTGTAGGAGTTTGGGTGGTGCTCGTGGCTCTGCTGATGGTGGTGTTCAGCTAATGACACGCATGCTATTAATAGTCTCCTCTTGTATGTGTAAGGCAACACAAAATGCCAGAGGCGGACAAAGTACTCAACTCCATTACTTGAGTGAAAGTACAGATACTGCTGGTCAAACATTACTCCATTACAAGTAAAAGTTATGCCCACCTCAGAACACTTGTGCAGCCCATGTGACCTTGATTATTCTTTTAAAGAGACTTATTTCACTTTAAGTATGGACTCAGACACACTTTATATTCCTATGCACTGCTTGTACCTTTAAAAATGAAACAAATTCTGAGCTATAACAATTGAGTGCAAAAAAAAAAAACCGTCCTTGTGCAGTCTAGGTGTCATATTGTTCACCCACCCTCATGTCCTTCCAGACCTGTGTGACTTTCTTCTGTGGGACATAGTCATATTCTCAAAATATCTTATCACTATTGCTCATTCTGGCATAATTAAATGAGAGGGTAAGTGCCTAATAACTTAGAAGAGATATATACAGGTGCATCTCAATAAATTAGAATGTCGTGGAAAAGTTCATTTATTTCAGTAATTCAACTCAAATTGTGAAACTCGTGTATTAAATAAATTCAATGCACACAGACTGAAGTAGTTTAAGTCTTTGGTTCTTTTAATTGTGATGATTTTGGCTCACATTTAACAAAAACCCACCAATTCACTATGTTGTAGATTATATTTTTTTGCAACTTTTTTCCAGATGTGGTTCTCACATTCAGTCTGGCATCAGTGTGATTTAAGTAATTCGGTCAAAATTTGGTTATGGGACTATAGTGTTGATTCATTGTTATTTTAGAATGAAATTATCATGTCAGGTAAAGGCCTGTTTCAGCAGGGTGCATAAAATAAGGTTTTTATTCTGCTGGCCCAGTCAGGCCTGTAGTTCAGATTTGTAATTACTCGACCAATATATTGACTGGCCCCACCTCAAAAAAAGAAAAAAAAAGGGGGGGGTTAGAATAGGGGTGTGTTTATTGTCTAATAATACGTTAATTAGTATAGATGATGTCTGAGTTTCAAGTTTTATGACGTAGGCTATTAGACTGGAAGCAAAATGTTCCTAAAAAGCACAAGATTACGTTCTGTTTATAATTCATAATTGTGTGTCCCTCTAGATAATCTTATCAAACAATCTAACACACTAACCTCTCAGTTAGTATGAGTAAATATGATTGTTTGTACAGCTTGACTGTAGGCTGCTGCATGATAGTTTCTGTAGGACAGGTTTGGTGACTGCAAAACTTAACATAATACTTAATTGGCATATATAAGTTTTATTTAATTTTTTTAACCATTGCTATGCATCTGAGTGAAACAGTTGTGCTGTTGATATTATTTTTATATAATGCTTGTATAATAAGTTATTTTTATTAAAAAATAATAATAATTTGCCAATAAAATAATGATGTATTTTTGTAGGCCAAAGTCTGCAAATGCGTTCCGATTCCATCGTGCTGACGTCAATGGGTTTTTGAATGGTTTTGTGGTTAAATGCCTGAAATAAGGTAGAAGCCAAGGAGATGCTAACTTCCAGCTTGCCCTAAAAAAAATGTATCATCACTGCAGCACTCTATTGACACTGATTACAAGGTGGAAATCTTTGCACATTAATATTTGCTAAATGTCTCCTATTGTATCGCCGTTAGATTGCATGGGAAGTTACCAAGCTTGTATGTTATGCAAAAGGATCCTGGTACTTTGTTGTATTTTTACATATTCCAAAAAAATTTATTTGAATATTTCATGAAGGCACTAAACAGGCTCTGTCATATTTTGCAGAAGACTATATATATAAGTATAATGGTGCATGTATTTATTTTGTATTGCAAATGTTGTATCTTTGTTTTGACAGCAGGAAATTAGCACAATGATGAGCATTGACGCTCTTATTAATTTAACAGAAACAGAAGTGTAACTCTCATATGTGCGCTAAGTACAGTGATGTGTTATTTGCTCTGTGCAGTGTTTACATTCTGTGTACTCTGACCCTTGTGAACCTTAGCTGCAGATGTTCTCAGATAACACTGGATGCGCAAAAGCAAATGGTGGGAGAGGTCAAAGGCCAACAAATAGGATCAATATTAGCAATGACGACACAGGGAACCGCCAATAGTACAGACTCGGCTCTCAGGAATCTAATGAGTATTTTTTGATACAGTCCCCTAAAACCCTCGAAGGCTAACTCCCTAAAACCAAGCCCAGCATGTACACAGAAAGTCTTTTACTGGTTGTTTTTTCAAAAAGCAAATCTGATCACCATTCATTCCCAAACAAGCTAGAATTGCTCTTTCATTATAGCCTCGCCTATAGGGTTGGTCACATTATGCAGCAACTTTTTTTCTTTCTTCTTCTCCTTCTCACAATTTGTTTGACTTGTGTTATGCAGCTGGATGAATGTTGGCTGCTGAAGCATTCCTATGGGAATATTTGGAATTTTGTAGCTGGATTTCCTGAGTGGAAAATAGGCAGAGGGAAAGTAGATGAATGGGAAGGTGGAATGTGAGAATTGTTGTTTCACTGTTCAGACATGATGGATGTATTACGTAACCAATGGGGTGCCTCCCATGGTGACTCATTGATAGATCTGTTACCCAGTGAGAGTTGAACGGAGTGATTCATTATTAGAGAACGGTTTCCTATGGATGCCTGTTCCCGCCACTAAATTAAAAAAAAGGGTAACTGACCTTTTATCTGACAATTCTGACTTTTTTTTCAGAATTGTAAGATATAAACCCGCAATTGCGAGAAATAAAGTCAGAACTGCAAGATATACACTATAGACTTTTTTCTCACAATTGCAAGTTTATATCTCACAATTTTAGACTTTTTCTCACAATTGCAAGTTTATATCTCCAGATTCTGACTTTTTTCTTGCAGTTGCGAGTATTTCTCACAATTTTAGGTTTTTTTTTCTTGCAATTCTGGTATTTAAACTCACAATTGCAGGAAAAAAAGTCAGAACTGTGAGTTTATATCTCGAGATTTATATCTCGAGATCTCACAATTTCTTGTTTTAAATCACGAGATACAAACTCACAATTGAGACAAAAGTCAGAACTTAAAAATAAATAAAGTTCATAATATGAGAAAAAAAGTCTAAATTGTGAGTTTATATCTCACAATTGTGAGGGAAAAAAAGTCAACTGTGAGATAAAGTCACAATTATTATTTTTTTTATTGTAGAAATGCGTTGTTGTACTGTCATGAATGTGCGTCGAAGCCTGACACGGAAGAGAAGAAATTGTTGAATAAAGTTATTTTTGTTTGTGGACAAAATTTTTCTGTTAGCTTCATAACATTATGGTTGAACCACTGATGTCACATGGACTAATTTAACGATGTCCTTACTACCTTTCTGAGCCTTGAATGTGTCAGTTACGTTGCTGTCTAAGCAGGGTCAGAAAGCTCTCCGATTTTATCAAAAATATCTTAATTTGTGTTCTGAAGATGGACGAAGGCCTTACAGGTTTGGGACGACATGAGAGTGAGTAAGTAATGGCAGAATTTTCATTTTTGTGTGAACTATCCCTTTAAGATCCCATAACCAATATCTAAAGCTGGGCTTTCATTAAAACAAACAGCTATTGCATACCTGCATAATTTTTCTACCTCTCTGTCTACAGTCTTTACAAACATGATGCTTTAATACATATGAGTCAACTCGCTGATCCAAGGTACGTCAGTTAATTCGGTTGGCGTTCCTTTCAGTTGTAACTCACTCTGGTAAAAGGGTGTAACCATGGGCACAGCGTAGACCCACCCATTCTACACAACACAAGAGAAACTCATTCAAAGGCCTGTTTGATTTTCCCGTTGCTGTGACAATAGTCTTAGGAGGCTCTTACTGTAAAGTGTGAGTATGCTGTGAGTATGTCAGATCTTTCTCTTTCATTCTGGTGAGAGGGCTGATCAGGACAAACCTGCACTGTAAAAAAAAAAATCCGTAAAATGTACGGTAAAAAAAACGGCAGCTGTGGAATTTTACCGTAAAAAATACGGTAGGATCATTTTAGGTTTTATGGCTTTAACTTAAATTTAGTGTTAAATACCGTAATTTAATTAACTGATATAATGTTAATATACCAACCTATTGAAGTACTGAAATCTGTTTTGTACCTTTTGTAATACACTGATAACCACCAAATGCAGGTGGTGATGAGAAAGTCACATGATGAACTAAAGCCCATAACAAGCAGCCTTTAAATAATAATATATATAGAAGGTGCACAATGTCATTCACACAAACACTAAACACCATCATGGTAACACACAT